>NC_083876.1:7272727-7575757 GCF_032452875.1 Bos javanicus | reverse complement strand
TATTTTCTTCACATGTTAGGTGAAATTCTTCATACAAGATATATGTGTATTCAGCCCTGTCACTAAACTTTCAACAAAGGAATCTGTTTAAAATCTTTATGAACTTTTTCATGTTGCCCTGCTTACCAAAGCAGTATCACCCATGAATGATGATGGGAGAGTTTACACACTTAGGTAAAATACCATAAGGAAAAGAATGGAAAGAAGATGGGAAAGATTTTTAAAGAGCATTTCATCAGAAGGAGAAGGACATGGCAACCCACTCCAGTATTCTTGCCAAGAGAATCCTGTGGACGGAGGAGCCTGGTGGGCTGCTGTCTACCAGGTCACGTACAGTCGGACACGACTGAAGTGACTAGGTGTGCATGTGTGCATTGGAGAAGGAAATGGCAGCCCATTGCAGTGTTCTTGCCTGGAGAATCCCAGGGGCAGAGGAGCCTCATGGGCTGCCGCAGAGTCAGACACAGCTGAAGTGACTTAGCAGCAGCAGCAACAAAAGCAAATATATTTAGGCTCTGAGGAATTAGCAACATGAATTCACAATGCTCCCTCAAGAAGCCAATTTGCTGCAGTAGCCCTTTTGATCTGGTTTCAAAAAAGGGACATGCCATGCTGTGTAGGAAGGCCAGGCTGCTTGTGTTCAAATGCCAGCACCACTCCATGCTAGCTGTGTGACTTGTGTGACCTTGTGAAGCTGCCTTTATCTCCTCTGCCTCAGTTTCATAATCTGCATCATGTAGATAAAAATAGTATTTCTCAGAAAACCAAAATAGTTCATTTTTGCTGACAATTCAGTTCAGCTCTCCAATTCCTTCAGCTAAACTTCAGATCATTGCTGCCTGATGGATTGGGAAGGCTAAAAAACAACCAGCATCCTCTCCAACTATGCTTCAGGTTCTACAAACTCACTCTTCGTTAAGAGTGTAAGAGAAACGGAAGACAAGGTTGTGTTTCAAATTAAATTTTATATATTAAAAAAAGTTACTTCTGTTCTTCTACAAATACACTGAAGCTAGTTTTCCAAAACACACAGACACAAGTAACTAGTACATTTTAATAACACATGATCTTGTAAAAGGATAACATTGCAACTATCGCATACATGGTTTTAAAACAAAAGCTCATGTAAAAATGGATGCCAACATTGGGGTCCATACAAGACCACGGTTCCCTGAGGTTAATGGTAAAAGTTGATTTTTTATAGATTTTATTATTTTATTTTAGGTCATCATTAGTTGATCTTCTTCATCTTTCTTCAAAAGATAGTTTATCTCTTTTTTCCTGATTGTTTTTGTTTATGTTTTTATTGAGGTATACTTGATTTATAATGTGTTAGTCACTCAGTCGTGTCTGACTTTTTGCGACTCCAGACTATAGCCTGCCAGGCTCCTCTGTCCATGGGATTTCCCAGGCAAGAATACTGGAGTGGGTAGTCATTCGCTTCTCCAGGGACTCTTCCCAACCCAGAGATCAAACCTGGGTCTCCTTTACCGCAGACAGTTTCTTTACCATCTCAGTGTACAGCAGAGTGATTCAGTTATACATACATATATAGAAATTTTTTCAGATTCTTTCCCATTATAGATTATTACAAAATATTGAGTAGATTTCTCTATGCTATACAGTAAGTCCTTGTTGGTTATCTGATTTACAGTAGTGTGTATATATTAGGAGTTTGGGTTTAACATACACAAGTTGATTTTTAAGGTGTCTTTATTATCTAACTATTATAAGAATGCTTATGTTTGTTTGTTGTTGCTATTTGTTTTCTGTTTATCACTTTATGGATTTGTGTACCCAGAGCCCTGTGAAAAGCTGGCCCAAACATTTAACACTGTATATAACTATAACCCTGAATATTCATTGAAGGACTGATGTTGAAGCTCCAATACTTTGGCCACATGATGCGAACAGCCACCTCACTAGAGAAGACTGTGATGCTAGGGAAGATTCAAGGCAAAAGGAGAAGATGGCAAGAGAGGATAAGATGGTTGGATGGCATCATCAATACAATGGACACGAACTTAGGAAAACTCCAGGAGATGGTGAGGAAAGGGAAACCTGGTGTGCTAGAGTCTGTGGGGTCGTGAACAGTCAGGCACAACCTGGGGACTAAACAACAACATGATTTTAAGTAGCACAGACTCCCACTCACTACAATATACCTTGAGATCTGTTTTGAAAAGAATTCTTTATTGATCAGCAGAAAGCAGTAGAAACAGAAACCATTATCCGTGCCCCGTCAAGTGTACAACATCTGATAAAACGGAGATGTTAGCAAGCTGCATGAGGATCTCCTACTCCTGGATATTGGAATTGGTCTCCTATGGTTGTACTTGTGTAGATGAATATTGTTGTTCACTTGAAAATGTTAAATCAGCATCTCCCTTAACAAGCTACAAACTTTGGCTATCAGTAGTCCAAAAAGTTGAATAAAAGTAAAGAAAACTATAGTAAGTCTCCTACATACAAAAGTGTTTTATTCCGAGAGCACATTTCTAGACCCAATTGGTTCCCATGTCCAACAAAGTTAGACTAGGTATCCAACTAGCACAACCAGCTAAATAGTACTGTACTGTAATAGGTTTGTAACACTTTTCACACAATTAATACATTAAAAAATAAATAAATAAAAAAATAAAATATTTTTAATCTTACAGTACACACCTTGAAAAGTACAGTAGTACAGTACAACAGCTGGCATACAGGGACTGGTATCGAGTGAACAGGCAGGAAGAAATACCGACTGAAGAAGGGAGAGGAAGTGGGAGATGGTAGAGCTGAAGGATTGTCAACTACGATTGCAAGCTGCAATTCAACTCCTGCCTGACATTGATAGCACAAGTTCTGGTTCCTTGCTGGATTCAATTCTATCTAACCTTTGGCAAAAATGATCCAATGATGCCTGGGTAGCAGCTCTTTTTGTCCTTGTCAGAGATGACACAGCTGTTGTGACCTTCGTGTACTGTTCTGTGTTCAGGTCCATTGCCTCAAAAACTAACAGCACCTCTTCAAGTAAAGAACACCCCCTGCCATTTCCTGCATCCTGAATCTCTTCAGTTCTTCAGTCACTTTTTCTTCCTCCTGTCTCCCTTCATTTTTCCTCTGGGCCTCCAATTCCATCAGGTCTTCATCAGTAAGCTCCTTGGGTGCACAGGAAGGAGATCAGGGAAGTCTTCCTCTTGCAGTTCTGGCTCCAGCTTCTCGCTGAGGCTCCATGAGTTGCTCAAGACCTCTTTGGCCTCCTCACCCACCTTCTCAAATCCACAAAAATCGTGCACAAACTGCAGACAAAGATTCTCCCAAACCCCATTCATGGTGATGGCCATAACCTGATGCCAAGCAAAGTTAATGTTTTTATCACCTTGTAGTTGTGACAGTCCTTCCAAGTGAAAGTGAAAGCCACTTAGTCACGTCTGACTCTTTGCGACCCCATGGACTGTAACCCATCAGGTTCCTCTGACCATGGGATTTTCCAGACAAGAGTACTGGAGTGGGTTGCCACTGCCTTCTCCACGGGATATTCCCGACCCAGGGATCAAACCCACGTCTCCTGCATTGCATGCAGACGCTTTACCATCTGAGCCACAGGGAAGCCCATAGCCCTTCCAAAGCTGTTGCAAAGTTGCTCCTGATTCATCACTCACCTTTACTGCCTGACAAAAAGAATGACCTGAATAATATATCTCCAAAGTCACTGTAACTCCCTGGACCACAGGTTGGATAGGCAATATAGTATCCTGTGGCGGACGCACTGCTGTGATGTTTGCATGAGTCATCCATGGATGGGGGACAGCCCGGAGCACCGTTGACCAGCAAAGTGGTGTTGAACAGGGTGTCCTTCTCCAAGCAGTCCTTCTCTACCTTAAAGTGGTAGAAAAACAAATCCTGGAAATGGCTCTTGTAACCCTGGCTTTGGGGTGACTCTGCCACAACAAGAGAGCTCTTGGCTATGTTTTCAGGGCTCCTGGATTCTCTGAATGATAAACTAAAAAAGGCTTCAGATTCACATTGTGGAAGCCTTGTCACTAAACTATACAGTCAGCATACCCTTTGCTGTTTTCAGCCTGGCGTCAACTTTACCTCCTTACTGATGTAAACGGTCTGGTATCTTCTTCCAGTACAGCCCTGTCTTAACCACATTAGAAACCTGCTCAGGTAAATATGTGCCTTCATCAGCAATTTCTCAAAGCGTTTCAGGACGCTCTCTGGCAGCTACCAAATCTGCACTCGCTGCCTTGCCATTTACCTTTACATTGTGAAGGCTGGCTCTGGCCTTGAACCGATGAAACCAGCCATGGCTGGCATTAAAAGATGCTCTGATGCTTCACCGTGTTTCTTCTTCAAGTCTTCATGAAGGCTTTCAGCTTTCTCTTGAATCAGCATTAAGCTGAGTAGGACTAGAGACTGATGCTGACCCTGCATCTATGCACTGAAAAGTTTCTCCATCTCTTCCGTCACTTCTCCAAGCTTCTTTTATATTATTGTGAACATCATTGGCGCAGCAGACTTCACATGTTCCATGATTGTGTCCTTGTTCTTTAGAATCTTGCCAGTGGTTGAATGATTCATGTTATAAGAACAAACAACAACTACCATCTTTTGTTTCACACTCTCTCAATCATTTTCACTTTTGTTTCCAAGAGCTTCTTAGCAGTACCAGCTACATCACCATTGCATTTACACTTGCTTGCATACATCCTGGGCTTGAAATAAAGATACTGTACTATTGTACTCTATACAGTAACACACAATAAAGTACACAAAAGCACAGCCACTTATAAAGGATGCACACACGTGACAATGCATGCCAGAGACGTGAACTAATTTACATGATTAGACATGCAAATGCATGTTCTCATCTCTGAAAGTCTGAACTTGAAGTTTCGTATGTAGGAGAATTACTGTATTTAAAACCAAGCAGGGGATATAACAAAACAAAATGACCACTGATATTTTAAACTCTCCAACAAATAACAAGGTATGGCATGAGATATATTAATAATTAACCTACAATTTGAATATGTTAACATATGTTATGTATTTTAGTCCTATGATTTTTTAAAAATAAGTCAGAGTTAAGGACAATTCACATCCCCAGACAACTAACCATATCATGTCTTTTTTCCCTAGAACTTCAACATCTCCCTGCCTCACTTGCAGCTGAGTTTATAATCACAAATTATAAATAAGCAAAAAAGAGTCCAAGGGCTCTTATCTGTGTATCTACCATCGACATGCACACATACCTACAGACTCGGGTTCTTTCATCTCCTGCAAGCTCCTAACTGAAGAAGTTGTACACCAGGATACATTCTCTTCTCATCTATTTAAAAATAAGCTTTTATCCTCTTGACTCATTATATCACCAAACTCTTCTCTAAGGAAAATTCTGATCAGCATACTAAAGCATGCTCAACTTTCTCCCACCTTAAAAACAAATCACAACAAAACTTCTGCATGACGGTACATATTTTGCCAATATCTAGCTCAATGTCCCTTCCCAACAAAATGCACAGAAGGAGTTGGTTCTTCCAATCACTCTCTTCCTATTCATTCTTCAAGCTAATCCACTCAGGTAGTGGAGATTTCTGTCCTTCTATGATTCATCTCATTCAAAATACATGCAACAAAGAAGGAAAAAGGGACATTTTCAGGGGTGTCACCCCAGACGTCATAAAGGCGCTTCCTGTTGCATATACTGGCTATGTAACATTTGAAAAGGAGAAACAATATTTGGGATTCACTTACAAGTTGAATCAATTTTTTTTTCATTACTATAATCACCTATACTATAAGCACTCTTATGGCAGAAAGTGAAGAAGAACTAGACAGCATCTTGATGAAAGTGAAAGAGGAGAGTGAAAAAGCTGGCTTAAAGCTTAACATTCAGAAAACTAATATCATGGCAACTGGTCCCATCACTTCATGGCAAATAGATGGGGAAACAGTGGCTGGATTTATTTTTGAGGGCTCCAAAATCACTGCAAATTGTGACTATAGCTGTGAAATTTAAAAGATGCTTACTCCTTGGAAGGAAAGTTATGACCAACCCAGACAGCATATTCAAAAGCAGAGACATTACTTTGCCAACAAAGGTCCATCTAGTCAAGGCCATGGTTTTTCCTGTGGTCATGTATGGATGTGAGAGTTGGACTGTGAAGAAGGCTGAGCGCTGAAGAACTGATGCTTTTGAAAGGTGGTGTTGGAGAAGACTCTTGAGAGTCTCTTGGACTGCAAGGAGATCCAACCAGTCCATTCTGAAGGAGATTAGCCCTGGGATTTCTTTGGAAGGAATGATGCTAAAGCTGAAACTCCAGTACTTTGGCCACCTCATGCGAAGAGTTGACTCATTGGAAAAGACTCTGATGCTGGGAGGGATTGGGGGCAAGAGGAGAAGGGGACGACAGAGGATGAGATGGCTGGATGGCATCACTGACTCAATGGACGTGAGTTTGGGTAGACTCCAGGAATTGGTGATGGACAGAGAGGCCTGGCATGCTGTGGTCTGTGGGGTTGCAAAGAGTCGGCCATAACTGAGCAACTGAACTGAATTGATAATCACCTAATTGTAAGGTAATACTTGGGTTGTAAAGAGAAATTTCATTTTTTCCTGAAAGGAAAGAAGTAACAAATAATTGTTAAAACATCTCCTCTTTATCTATTACAAAATCTACATATTAAATAATCACTTTGGTTAAAAAAATTGCATGGTAGAGAAGAACACTTAGTGAGGTCCTCACTGACCAGCATAACGCTAGGTCATTGGTCACTGTCCTCATTTTACTGGCCAACAGCAGAATGTGAAATGTTACCTCACATCCATTCCCTGGTCTTCTCTTTCTTTTCCCCGTGGAGGCGCACAGCCTGTTTACTGCCAATAATTTATGTCTTGTTCATCACCATTTTCTTGGAACCTAAAGCACCCATGAATGGCTTCATGCTGCTCAAGGAATATGTTTAGTACTTTTTCTTTGGGTTTTACTGAGATAGAGTTGACATATATAACACTGTGTAAAGGTGTATTGCATAATGATTTGACTTAAATAGATCATGAAATGATTATCCCAATAAGTTTAGTGACCATCCATCATCTCATAAAGATATGAAATTAAACAAAAATTATATTTTACTTGTCATGTGGTCTCTTAGGATTTACTCTATTAAAAACTTTCACATACAACATACAACAGTGTTAATGATATTAATCATGGTGTACATTGTATTCCTTTCTCTTTCTTGATTGAGTACAGCACACTACACACCTAGTTTTCTATCTTAGGAAGAGTTCCTTTCTGTCTCCTTGGCTGTATCCTCGCAATATCTCCAAATGTTAACGTTGGACAGACCCAGCTCATAGTTCTCACAGCTCTTCTCTATTTAGAGTCATTTTCTTCTTAACACCACACAATTACATTTTAAATTTTAATCTTAACTATGCACTGACAATGGCAACAGCATTGCCATGGTAATGTCAAAGAATGTTCAAACTCCTGCAAAATTGCACTCATCTCACATGCTAGCAAAGTAATGTTCAAAATTCTCCAAGCTATGCTTCAACAGTATGTGATCTGAGAACATGCAGATAGTCAAGCTGGATTTAGAAAAGGCAGAGTAATCAGAGATCAAATTGCCAGCATCCCTTGAATCACAGTAAAAGCAAGAGAATTCCAGAAAAACATCTACTTCTGCTTCACTGACTATGCTAAAGTCTTTGACTGTGTGGATCACAACAAACTGTGGAAAATTCTTAAAGAGATGGGAAGGAGTATCAGACCACCTTACCTGCCTGCTGAGAAACCTGTATACAGGTCAAGAAGTAAGCGTTAGAATAGGACAGGGAAAAATGGATTGGTTCCAAATTGGAAAAGGAGTACGTCAAGGCTGTACACTGTCACCCTGCTTATTTAACTTATATACAGAGTACATCTATACTGTCACCCTGCTTAACTTATATACAGAGTACATCGTGCAAAATGCTGGGCTGGATGAAGTACAAGCTAGAATCAAGATTGCCGGGAGAAATATCAATAACCTCAGATATGCAGATGACACCACCCTTATGGCAGAAACAAAGAGGAACTAAAGAGCCTATTGATAAAAGTGAATGAGGACAGTGAAAAAGTTGGCTTAAAGCTCAACATTCAGAAAACTAAGATCATGGCATCTGGTCCCATCACTTCATGGCAAATAGAAGGGGAAACAATGGAAACAGTGAGAGACTTTATTTTTGGGGCTCCAAAATCACTGCAGGTGGTGACTGCAGCCAAGAAATTAAAAGATGCTTGCTCCTTGGAAGAATGACCAACCTAGACAGCATATTAAAAAGCAGAGACATTACTTTGCCAACAAAGGTCCATCTAGTCAAAGCTATGGTTTTTCCAGTAGTCATGTATAGATGTGAGAGTTGGACTATAAAAAAAGCTGAGTGCCAAAGAATTGCTGCTTTTAAACTGTGGTGTTGAAGAAGACTATTGAGAGTCCCTTGGACTACAAGGAGATCCAACAAGTGCATCCTAAAGGAAATCAGTCCTGAGTATTCATTGGAAGGACTGATGCTAAAGCTGAAACTCCAATACTTTGGCCACCGGATGCAAAGAACTGACTCATTTGAAAAGACCCTGATGCTGGGAAAGATTGAAGGTGGGAGAAGGGGATTACAGAGGATGAGATGGTTGGATGGCATTCCCGACTCGATGGACATGAGTTTGAGTAAACTCTGGGAATTGGTGATGGTCAGGGAAGCCTGGTGTGCTGTAGTCCATGGGGTTGCAAAGAGTCGGACACGACTGAGCGACTGAACTTATTCACTGACAACTTCCACATTTTCATCTCTACTTGGACCTTTGTGAAACTCCAGACTAGTGTACACAGGGACCTCTGTTATACACAGACAATGTGAAATGTGTTTCCCAGATTTATTATGACCCAAACCAAATAGAATCTTCTTGCAAAGACTGGGCTTCCTTATCTCATTAAGGTCAACTTCATTCTTACAGCTGCTCATCCCAAAGTCCTCAGGCCCTTCCTCATGGGTTACTCTCTTTCCTCTATATTCCATATTGAGCATTCAGGAAATTGCTGGCTTTTGCTTTTAAATATAGTCAGTCTCTCGTAATGTCCCACTGTCTCCACCATGTCTTATTACCACAGTTATTGCTCTCATTCAGTCCATCACCATGTTCTGTCCTGGGTTATGGGAATAGTCTTCCAGTTGGTCTCTTGGCTTCCACTGTGGTCCTTCAACTGTTCTTAGCTCAGGGGCCAATGCAATTAAAATGTTTGTCAGATTACATCACTTCTCTGCACAAAATACTTGGAGAATTCACATTCTAGTGGCCCACTACCGGGACCTGCAAGATGATACAAGTCCTGGACTCCACTCATTACTCAGACTCCACCTGTGACAACTCCCTCCCCTACTCAGGTCATACACGCCATGCAGCTGCTGCTGCTGCTGCTGCTGCTGCTGCTGCTAAGTTGCTTCAGTCATGTCCGACTCTGTGCGACCCCATAGATGGCAGCCCACCAGGCTCCCCCGTCCCTGGGATTCTCCAGGCAAGAACACTGGAGTGATTTGCCATTTCCTTCTCCAATGCATGAAAGTGAAAAATGAAAGTGAAGTTGCTCAGTCGTGTCCGACTCTTCTCGACCCCATAGACACCAGGCTCCTCCACCCATAGAATTTTCCAGGCAAGAGTACTGGAGTGGGGTGCCATTGCCATGCTGACTCCCCTTCAAATCACCATCAATCCTCTTATTTTATGTTTTTACACTTGCCATTTCATAACCATCTGTCACATCTACTGTATAATCCTAAGGGATATGATTTAGGTCATACCTGAATGGTCTCATGGTTTTCCCTACTTTCTTCAATTTCAGTCTGAATTTGGCAATAAGGATTTCATGATCTAAGCCACAGTCAGCTCCCAGTCTTGTTTTTGCTGACTGTATAGAGTTTCCCTATCTTTGGCTGCAAAGAATATAATCAATCTGATTTTGGTATTGACCATCTGGTGATGTTCATGTGTAGAGTCTTCTCTTGTGTTGTTGGAAGAGGGTGTTTGCTATGACCAGTGCATTCTCTTGGCAAAATGCTATTAGCCTTTGCCCTGCTTCATTCTGTATCCCAAGGCCAGATTTGCCTGTTACACCAGGTGTTTCTTGACTTCCTACTTTTGCATTCCAGTCCCCTATACTGAAAAGGACATCTTTTTTGGGTGTTAGTTCTAAAAGGCCTTGTAGGTCTTCATAGAACCATTCAACTTCAGCTTCTTCAGCATTACTGGTTGGGGCATAGGCTTGGATTACTGGGATATTGAATGGTTTGCCTTGGAAACGAACAGAGATCCTTCGGTCGTTTTTGAGATTGCATCCAAGTACTGCAATTCGGACTCTTCTGTTGACTATGATGGCTACTCCATTTCTTCTAAGGGATTCCTGCCCACAGTAGTAGATATAATGGTCATCTGAGTTAAATTCACCCACTCCAGTCCATTTTACTTCACTGATTCCTAAAATGCCAACATTCACTCTTGCCATCTCCTGTTTGACCAGTTCCAATTTGCCTAGACTCATGGACCTCACATTCCAGGTTCCTATGCAATATTGTTCTTTATAGCATTGGACTTTACTTCTATCATCAGTTACATCTACAACTGGCTGTTGTTTTTGCTTTGGCTCTGTTTCTTCATTCTTTCTGGAGTTAATTCTCCACTGATCTCCAGTAGCATATTGGGCACCTACCAACCTGGGGGGCTCATCTTTCACTGCTATATATTTTTACATTTCTATACTGTTCATGGGGTTCTCTAGGCAAGAATACTGAAGTGGTTTGCCATTCCCTTCTCCAGTGGACCACATTTTTTTAGAATTCTCCACCATGACCTGTTTGTCTTGGGTGCCCCTAGACACAAGGGCATGATCATAGCTTCATTGAGTTAAGACAAGGCTGTGGTCCATGTGATCAGATCCATTAGTTTTCTGTGACTATGGTTTTTACTCTCTCTGGCCTCTAATGGATAAGGATAAGAGGCTTATGGAAGCTTCCTGATGGGAGAGACTGAGGGGGAATCTGGGTCTTAATCCAATTTTCTGTTGATGGGTGGGCCTGTGTTCCCTCCCTGTTGTTTGACCTGAGGCCAAACTATGGTGGAGGTAAGGAAGATAATGGTAGTTCGTAAAGGTAATGGTAATGAAGATAACCTCCTTGAAAAGGTCTCATGCATGCACTGGGGCACTCGGTGTCCCCAACCCTGCAGCAAGCCACCAGCCACCCATGCCTCCACCAGAGACTCCTGGACACGCACAGGCAAGTCTGGGTCCATCTCTTGTTGGGTCACTGTTCCTTTCTCCTGGGTCCTGGTGCACACAAGGTTTTGTTTGTGCCATCCAAGAGTCTGTTTCCCCATCCTGTGTAAGTTCTGGCAGCTGTATGGTGGGGTTAATGGCAGCCAAGAGGGCTTATGTCATACCCAGGTCTACTGCACCCAGAGCCCCTGCCCCTGTGGCAGGCCATTGTTGACCTGTAAATCCACAGGAGACACTCAGACACAGTTCTGGCTCAGTCTCTGTGGGGCCTCTGGGTCCTTATGCACACAAGGTTGGTTTGAGCCTTCTGAGCATCTGTGGCAGGTAAAGGGTTTGAATCTAAATGCGATTTTGCCCCTCCTACAATCTTGCTGGGGCTTCTCCTTTGCCCTTGGATGTGGGGTATCTTTTTTCGGTGGGATCCAACATTCTACAGAGATGGTTGTTCAGCAGTGAGTTGTAGGTTTGGAGTTCTTTCAGGAGAAGATGAGCACACGTCCTTCTACTCTGCCATCTTACGCCAGATTAGCTCTGATAGACAGAGTGCCTGAAGAACTACGGATGGAGGTTCATGACACTGTACAAGACACAGTGATCAAGACCATCCCCAAGAAAAGAAGGCAAAATGGTTGTCTGAGGAGGCCTTACAAATAGCTGAGAAAAGAAGAGAAGTTAAAGACAAAGGAGAAAAGGAAAGATGTACCCATTTGAATGCAGAGATCCAAAGAACAGCAAGGAGACACAAGAAAGCCTTTCTCAGTGATCAGTGCAAAGAAATAGAGGAAAACAATAGAACGGGAAAGACTAGAGATCTCTTCAAGAAAATTAGAGATACCAAGGAAATATTTCATGCAAAGATGGGCTCGATAAAGGACTGAAATGGTATGGGCCTAACAGAAGCAGAAGATACTAAGAAGAGGTGGCAAGAATACACAGAAGAACTGTACAAAAAAGATCTTCATGACCCAGATAATCACGATGGTGTGATCACTCACCTAGAGCCAAATATCCTAGAATGGGAAGTTGAGTGGGTCTTAGGAACCCTCACAACAAAGAAAGCTAGTGGAGGTGATGGAACCCCACATGAGCTATTTCAAATCCTGAAAGATGATGCTGTGAAAGTGCTGCATGGAGTATGCCAGCAAATTTGGAAAACTCAGTAATGACCATAGGACTGGAAAAGGTGAGTTTTCATTCCAATCCCAAAGAAAGGCAATGCCAAAGAATGCTCAAACTACCACACAATTGCACTCGTCTCACACACTAGCAAAGTAATGCTCAAAATTCTCTAAGCCAGGCTTCAAGAGTACTTGAACTGTGAACTTGCAGATGTTCAAGATGGATTTAAATAAGGCAGAGGAACCAGAGATCAAATTGCCCAACAATAGTTGGATCATCAAAAAAACAAAAGAGTTCCAGAAAAACATCTATTTCTGCTTTACTGACTACAGCAAAGCCTTTGACTGTGTGGATCACAACAACCAGTGGAAAATTCTGAAAGAGATGGGAACACAAGACCACCTGACCTGCCTCCTGATAAATCTGTATGCACGTCAGGAAGCAATAGCTGGAACTGGACATGGAACAACAGACTGGTTCCAAATAGGGAAAGGAGTACGTCAAAGCTGTATATTATCACCCTGCTTATTTAATTTATATGCAGAGGACATCATGAGAAAGGCTGGGCTGGATGAAGCACAAGCTGGAATCCTCAGTTAAGTTTACTCCTAGGTACTTTTTGTTTTGATGGATACAAATTTAAACAAGTTTATTAATTCTTTTTTTTTTTTTTTACTTTCTCTTCCTGGTGAAAAAGTATACAACTGACTTTTAAACATAGGGAAAACATGCAACATCACTAATAATAAAATAGATAAAAATAGTATTGATAGTATTTTTCTACTAAAAAACAAGCTACAAAATACTCAGTGCTATGAAGGATGGGGGGAGCTGGTTCCTATTTGAAACAACTCTTCTACTTTATTCATAACTCCTAATACAGTAATTCCAGTTATGAACAATAATAAACTGCTGCTGCTGCTGCTGCTAAGTTGCTTCAGTCGTGTCCGACTCTGTGTGACCACATAGATGGCAGCCCACCAGGCTCCCCCGTCTCTGGGATTCTCCAGGCAAGAACTCTAGAGTGGGTTACCATTTCTTTCTCCAGTACATGAAAGTGAAAAGAGACAGTGAAGTCACTCAGTCGTGTCCGACTCTTAGTGATCCCATGGACTGCAGCCTACCAGGCTCCTCCGTCCATGGGATTTTCCAGGCAAGAGTACTGGAGTGGGGTGCCTTTGCCTTCTCCGAATAATAACTTGCTGCTGCTGCTGCTAAGTCACGTTAGTCGTATCCGACTGTATGCAACCCCATAGACGGCAGCCCATCAGGTTCTCCTGTCCTTGGGATTCTCCAGGCAAGAACACTGGAGTGGGTTGCCATATCCTTCTCCAATGCATGAAAGTGAAAAGTGGAAGTGAAGTTACTCAGTCGTCCCCAACTCCTAGTGACCCCATGGACTGCAGCCCATCAGGCTCCTCCGTCCATGGGATTTTCCAGGCAAGAGTACTGGAGTGGGGTGTCATTGCCTTCTCCCAATAATAACTTGAGACTTACATAAAGATTTAGGCATAGAAACAGTCATTGTTACATTATAAAGAAATGTTGGAAAACATCAGTAATTTTTTTTTAAGTTAAACAAATTATGATGTATTCACAGGCTAGAGTATCATAACCACATGTAGCATTTCCTATTACATAGAAGAAAGCCCATTATGTCTTATTGAGGGAAATATTCTTATATAAAGATATGAGACATTAAAATGCTATACATGACTAACTCAAGTATACTTTTAAAAAGACAGACTGACAGACAATACAACAACTATTAGCAGTAAGTGATTTTGGGTGCTGGGACTACTTTTCAAATGAACATAGTTTAATATGTTTTTATTTTCATGGAGATATTCAAAGTGATCTATATTATAAAATTTTATTAATTATTTTTCAACTTCCTGTTACTGATAATAAGGACAATAATCACTCTTGCAATCATTATTATCATGATATCAAATATAATTAGTTTCATTTTGTTATAAAACATTGATAAGCTATTTAAAGTCAAAGCATTCTCCATCCATAATAAAAATTTCAATGCCAATAATTGTAGTAAAATATTTTTAGAGGAAAAGGAGAATTCAGTAGCCATTTTATTATAAAAATTTTTAAATCTTTTCACTTAAATGCTTTCATCAAAACTGAAGCATTCATCTATTTTAAGACAGAAGGACAAAAAACAGGTTTCCAGAGTTTGCCCCTAATATGGGATTATGCAATATCTAGTTCTTTTTCTCCATAAATTAAATCCAGTCTAATGCCTTAAGCCTCCATTGAATAGCTGTTTCAAGCAAGGCATGGTGATAGGATAACCCTTAGTATCCAGGCTAGAAACCTTCCCAGAGAATAAATTTGAAGGTGGAATTTTTCCTTCCCAATTTTGTTACATAATTTCAAAGCTTAACATGCTAAGAAAAAACTCTATATAATCAATTCAATTAAGCTAAAATTTAGTTTCCAATGTACTTTATTTTTTTCCAATATATTTTAATATAGACAAAATCACACTGTTCAACCATCACAACCTTCTCAGTACTTTCCACATTAATAGATGTATTTCTATTTTTAATTTGTAAACTTATGTTTACCTGTTTTCTTCTCTATCATATACATTTGTTGTTCAGTCATCAAATCGTATCCAACTTTTTGCTATCCCATGCACTGCAGCATGCCAGGCTTCCCTGTCCTTTACACAACCTATAACTGTAAGGCAATTTAATCAATTTCCCAGATGCTAACAAATCGTCATTGTACCCTCCGTCATAGAAAAGCAAAATTGTGTTAGATATTCTCAGCAGGCTTTTAGAAACTGGGGTAAGCCTATTTTTTTCATGTCAGACACATCTTAGATTTAACTATATATATTTTATAGTTTAATTAATAACCTCAATTCTAGAACTTGATTATTCATTCTTTTAAGTAACTTTGTATCACATGCTATGTGTGTACTAAACATGACATGTAGAGCAGTAAATTAGATAGAAGAGATTATTTCCTGAAAGTATCAGGCTAGAAGTGAAAAAAAAAAACAGAGCAGATATTCCCAGGTATGTTGTGTGTTATAGAGATGGTTATGGAGCTCATAACCAGTGACCCTAGGTAGATACATCAGTCTCAGGCAAGAGGTGAAGTCGACGGTATCCAAAGCAAAGAGAACAGTAAAGACCATGAGGCAGAAAAAATCTCCATGAATTTTTAGTACCTGAAATGAGTCCCAGATGGTTTAAGCACATTATTGTGAATGAGGTGAGGAGTCAACAAGATTGAGGATGCAGATATACAGATTTTTTTTTTTTTCAGTTTTTACCTGCAATGGGAAACTAAGAACAGTAATTAGGAGTACCATGGGCAGTGAGATAATCATCACAGTTTTTGAGATTTTTCTTGAGCTTTAGCATTAGCATTAACCATTTTCATAGCAGTATTGACCTTGTGTGAGTTCTGTATTTTATCACTTCATTTCACTCAGTCAAGTATCAGCTGTCCCAGAAGAAGCCCAGGTTAAACTCCATCAATAGGGTAAGAAGTAGGAGGCCTCTCATGTGGCCTGATCAACAGACCTAATCTGAACCAAATCCTGGACTCTCCTTCCTAAATCATTCCTATAAACATTTCCAAGTTGAAAAGCTGACTATTCTTCCAAAAGTCTTGTTAAAAGGGCAATCCAGCATCCTCCTCAGTCTTCCCTGGTGGTCTTTCAGTGATAAACATGCCTCTGGGTAGACTGCTGAGGAGCCTCCTCTCCACGGAATGTCCTTGTCCTCTGTATACATCCACCTGTTCCCATTTTTAATTACCATCCTCCAGTATCTGGGACACTCCTCAGTGTTCTTACAGAATGTTCTTATAGAATCCACGTTTTTCTTCTACATTACCATCACCCTGATATGCATTTAAATATCCATATGGTGCTTTCAAAATTTCATATCAAATTCAGTGTCTTCTTGTATCTACTCCTTTTGCACATCCCCAAAGCTTCCCTGTTGGCTCAGAGGGTAAAGCATCTGCCTGCAAGGCAGAAGACCTCGGTTCGATCCCTGGGTTGGGAAGATCCCCTGGAGAAGGAAATGGCAACCCACTCCAGTAGTCTTGCCTGGAGAATCCCGTGGACGGAGTAGCCTGGTAGGCTACAGCCCACAGGGTCGCAAAGAGCTGGACATGGCTGAGTGATTTCCCTTTCACAAGACTGAAACCACATCTTTGGATAACAGGCAGAACCTCTAGCACTCAACGCATTTTGATCTTTTGCCCTCTGAATTTTCAAAAACCTCAGAACTCCATTACCATTAACTTCTTTGGTATTCTTGATAAGTTATAGCCTTGCTAAGTATTACTTTCTCCAAAGGTATCCCCAGCATGAGTAAACTCCAGTCAGGATAAAGGGGAAAGATGCTAAATTTCAATATGAATACCTAGCTATGAATAGGTAGTAAGAACTTGACAGAAGATAATCTGTAGGTTCGCAGAGCTCAAAAAGCAAAAATGGGAAAGAAATGTTTAAAAATGAAACACTCTGAAGCACACTGGAAGAAGAGGGACTAAAGACATCCTCTTTAGTCCTCTCCATTTGTATTCTACATCCGTCTGATACAAGCTGTCGTTAATAGTCCTTTCTTTCTCAAGTCCTGTGAGAAACTTCTGCCCACTCTACAATTTATTTAATTAGTTTTCTGGTACTAAATATTTCTATGAACCTCGTTTTATTTTCAAGTTCATATTTATATATCTATTTGTGATCTCCCCTTCTTCCATGAAAATCCCATTGGTAGAAGAGCCTGGTAGACTGCAGTCTGCAGGGGTCCCAAAGAGTCGAACATGACTTAGCAACTGAGCGTGCACGCACATACACTTCTTCCACGAAGGATTTGAGAAAGTTCCCTCTCTGTTTACTGATTAGCACTCTCGCATCTTCAAAGCAAAATTCTCATAAGGGTGGCGAGTAGTGGTTCTCAGACTATGGACCCAGACTAACAGCAAGTCATGTATTTCTGAGATGATATCAGAAACATAAATTTGGTCCAGTCCCAGGTCCGATCAGAAACACTGGGGTGGGGTCCTGTAACTTTTACTCCGGCTGATTTTGATGCTCTCCAAAGTTGGAAAACTATCAATTCTTTTCCTTAACCCTGATGGCACATTAAAAACATCTGGGCTATTTATTTATTCTTGGTTTCACTGGGTCTTCGTCACTACCCACAGGCTTTCTCTAGGTGCAGTGAGCAGAGGCTACTCTTCCTCACGGTGCATGAGCTTCTCATTGTGGTGGCTTCTGTTGTGGAGCAAGGGCTCCAGGGCAGGTGGGCCTCACTGGTTGTGGCACACAGGCTTAGCAGTTGTGACACAAGGGCTTTTAGGTGCTCTGCATGCAGAATCTTCCTGGACCAAGGATCGAACCCACATCCGCTGCGTTGGCAGGCAGAGTTCCATCCACTGTACCACCAAGGAACTCCCCCGGGCTCTTTCAAGTAAGACCTTTGCCTGGGACTCACCACGGACCATGCGAAGCCCAATATGGTGGCAGCCCAGGTTCCCCAAGACTCTGATACGAGGGTGGAATCTCGCCTCTGCTTCAGCCCTGTCCCCCACAGAGCTCCTGCACTCCAGCCTGAACCCTGTCCACTCAGAGACACACTCTGCGAATCCTCCTGGACCCCCTGACCCCAGACCTGCAGACCTCTTCTCCGTCTGCTTGTCACACATTGTCTCTCCAGTCCCACACCACATGTGATAAGATGGTATTTATTCATCTCTGTATTTCATTTAATTGTTATAACTCAAAACAACTTCCTTTAAAAATAGTTCAGTGTTTAAATACTTTAAAACAATTAAAATTTTAAAACTAGTAAATTGTTTTTAAATTATCAATTATGTAATAAGGAATTATTTCACTATTATAAGGCCTAATACTCATATTAATTGATTTACAAAATACATCTATAAGGAGATAAGCTAAATATAACCATGAAGTTCGTACTTCATGTTTTTTTACAATATTAAAAAATAAAGTCTTAGAAAACAACTTGAAAGTACAGAATAGATATGAGTATATATGCACATATCGGTGAAGGCAATGGCACCCCACTCCAGTACTCTTGCCTGGAGAATCCCATGGACGGAGGAGCCTGGTGGGTCACTAAGAGTTGGACACGACTGAGAGACTTCACTTTCACTTTTCACTTTCATGCACTGGAGAAGGAAATGGCAACCCACTCGTGTTCTTGCCTGGAGAATCCCAGGGACGGGGGAGCCTGGTGGGCTGCTGTCTATGGGGTCGCACAGAGTCAGACATGACTGATGCAACTTAGCAGCAACAGCAACAGCATGCACATACGGCAAGGTATATTGATATGCATTTAAGTTGTCAATGAACACTATTTAATTTATTCAAGTCTATTACTTTTATAAACAGTGATCAATATCTGCATATAGTGATAATATGATCCACACATCTGTAAGTTGGTAATATCCAAATATATCTCTTTTCTTTTTCATTCTTGGAATTAAATCTAATTTTACATTGTAGAAGTGACTAAAATTATATTATTCATTGTTTTACTATAAATGAAAACAATTTAGGCATATGTCAGTGCAAGCGATAAACATGCTTCTGACTAAAACATGAGTAAGCCAAAAAGTTCATAAATATCATGAGTTTGATCATTAGTGTTACTTCATATTATTAGAAAGTACATTTACTTGAAGAATATCATTTTTCAAAACATTTATGTTTTGATCTTGAAGCTTCTTAATAAAAGAATTGGTACTGTAGATAACATTGTAATGTCATAGTTTAAAATTTTAGGCTTTTGTTTTTTTCAGAAGTTCTTTTTGTGTGACTGGTCTATACTCATCTTGACATCTTGAAATGCAACTTAAGTTATGCATTAAAGTATAAGTACGTTATAGCTGATGCTATTGCCTTGAAGCATAATGCATAAATCCTTATAGAAGACTCAAACAGAAATAATGTAAACCCTAGTGAAGCCATGTGATTTTAATCACTAAATAGTTGACTGATAGTAAATCGGTACCATAAGAATTAAGATATCTATGGGAAAACACTCTTTTAAGAAAAAAGAAAGATTAGTTATGAGATTACTAATCAAATATTCACTTATTTATATGTCTATCCTTTCATCACTATTATTATCAAGTCTCTTTCATCTTTAGCAGACTTGGAAGAAGGATTTCTATCTACATCATTTGTATTTCTTTCTGATACTTTCTTAAACTTGCTCAAACAACACATCTGACTTACTTTTTACTTGGCTGTAATCCAGATAAACCATTAATTCCTTCTTAATTTCTTCCTAAAGATTTGTTTTCCCCTTGTTTATGTGACTAACTAAGATTTTTCTTCTTCCTTTCTGAACATTACCCTGCAGGTCTGTGATTGACATCAAAGCAGTATGCTGTCTCAATCTGTGGATTAACAAATAGGGAAAAAACTAACTCGGCCTCATGACTAATGAAAACAAGGACTCTCATGCATCAAGGAAAGCTACATATAATTAAAAAGCCCCATTTAATCCATTAGTTTTAGCATCTTCTACTACTACTTCCCCTTGTAACTGAGCTGTTGAAGATTATGGAATCTACCCTTGAGTATTACCTCCTCCTTTCCACCTCTCCTCCTAGAAAGGTGAGAGCCCAACAAGGACCAAAAGGAAGAAAACAGGAGAACGAGAGAGGACTGCATAGCCACAGCCCTTCATCAGCCAAGAGGCAACAGCGTGTAGCGTTCCTCTGGGTGGCAGGTGGCATTTCAACACTGACGAACAATGATGTGCCCATGTTTCCTTCTTCCTTTTGGCTCCACAGTGCCTCTGTATTGGATGTGTGCTAGATGTGTGTCATAACACCAACATCTTAAAATGCAAATTTCTAAAGGAAAGAGACATTAGAGTGTTTAAATTCTATACAGCAGCACAGACATATATATAGAAACCAAATGCTACTCCTCTTGTGGGATTAATTTCATTCTCTTTCCTGATGTGTTATCAACCTCTTATCATGGATCATTCCAGAAGTTTAGGGAATGGGAATGACTTGTACAAGATCAAGATTCATTGTTTACAGTTAAAAAGCTACAAAATTTTTAAGTATAACATTACTACTGTACATTTAATTGAATGTAAGAATTTAGATATGTACCTGATTCAGCTTTGAAAAGATTTTAAGCGCCAGTCATTTATAAAGATAAATAAGACAATGGCCCTATTTCCCCAAACTTTACTGTTTAATCACAGAAGGAGACAAGTAAACAAATAGAATAGGATACAGTCTTATTTCCAAATACCAATTGCTTTATTCTTCAAGCATCCTTCTGCTACCAGACTATAAACTTCTCTAAGGCAAAGGCAATTTCTTATTCATTTTTATATTCCCAGAGCCAAGGAGACGGCTTTTACCAGTTCATAACTTGGCACAATAGATTTTTGGCTTCTAGAAGTGGGATCCATACTATAAGAATAAAGAGGAAAAAAATGTGTATTTGTAAATGGAGAATCAATAAAGCAAGGAGAAAAGCCATTATCTGACTATGCTTCCCTCAGCATGGCACTGATGTTAACTGCTCTGAAAAGTGCTACCATATCAGCAACAGTAATTGCAAGAACTACAGTTGAACAATAATGGAAACTTTGGCCCTGATTCTGTAAACAGTGTGGGAAATAGATTCTCAGGGACTCTTATGCCTGCATAAGCTAGCTCAGGGCCCTTCACTGCCTGCCCCAGAGCACAGAAGCCCCTGGGTCTCCAGAAGTCAGAGACATCCCTCCAGGCTCGGCTTCATGATGGTCACTCAGACCCCCCCACATGCAGCTTTCATCTGCAGCGTCCACCCCAATCTCGAGCACTGGATAGGGCACTCTGCATTGGAGATTACTTGGTTGAGAAATCCGATGGTGTATGTTTCCTTAAAATGACCAAGGTTCCTAAGAGAAACAGGGTCCTAACAATAAATAACAAAAGCTCATGGATTCATCAATACCTCGATACTGATTCCTAGGGTGAATTGAGCATTTAGAAAGGATTTTAAGTTCAAGATGACACTTTCCAAAGAGACATTATATTTTCTGGATGACTCGTCCAAGAGGTTCCAGGGACTGACCTCTAGACTGAGCATCAGCAACACCAACGCTTCTAACAAGGGGAGCTTCCAGGGCAGCTCTGCTATCCAAGGGTGTGGCCAGGGCAAGGCAACCAAGTGGATGGACAAGAATTCCCGTGGGGAGACTAATATCCCCATTAATGCTTTTAAAAAAAAAAAAAAAAAACAACTTGATTACAATGCAAAAATGTTCTCAATTTACTTCTAGTTTAATGTTTGAATTACTCTATGTCTTCTTGGCCTACCTCAGAGTGGCTTAGCTTAGTATGTTTCTCCCTAGTGGAAAGGAGAAAGGTTCATCAACGTCTATTAACGGAAAAAAGAAAAAAAAATAGTACACTGTGGAATTCTGGTTTCAGTAAAAACTTCTGATAGTTCTTTTGTCTCACTGGGAGCTACACACTATTTTGCTCATTTAAGTCAGAGCTGCACAGCACTGTTTAGTGATTAGGTTCAGGGGCCCTGGGGTCGAGTGATCCTGTTGACTCCTGCTCTGTCTCCTGCTGACTGTGCCAACTTGAGCTTCAGTTTCCTCACCCGAGAAATGGGGCAACAACAGTCCCTATATCCTAGGGATGCTGTCGAAAACAAATGACATGAATTACATACATAATTTAGAAGAATGCCTGGCACACAGTGCTATGAAAGTGTTCATCTCTGTGCATTTGTGTGTTTTTGCAAAGCAAAATATTTTGAAAAGCAAAGTAGACTCTATACTGTCTAGAAATTCAGTGGCTGCGAAAAAGATGACTTCATGGTTTCAGAAAGGTTTTTTTGGTTTTTTTTTTTCAGTCCCACATTGCTAGACGGGGAGAGGAGGACTTTGTGGTATTCATAGACAGCCAAGCACTCAATTTGCATACAGAAATCCAGATACAGAAAGACGTACTACAATATTACCCAATATCATCTGGACACAGAGTGGGAAGTACGGCTCTGGGAGCTACCAGACAGCAGCAAATATGTTATCAAGCTGCAAAGGAAATCAAAATGTACTTTAAAATGTCCCTTTGGTGTACTCTGTCAATATTTTATTTTTCAAAGAACACAGCCTATCTTCTAGAAATTTCATTAATGTGTTAAACCATCAAAATGTCAATTTGAGTGAAACTTACAAGCAAAAAGCCATTCTCATAGAAGAGATGGAAAAATCAAATCAAGTAAAATTCAATAAAAATGCCCAGATAAAATCAAAAGAAAAAAATTTATATTAAGCTTCTGACAAATACATGCCTGATTATTTCATTCTCAGAAACTATTAAAAGTTCAACAGTCCTCTTGGCGAAGGAGCTCAGCTTCACTTGGAGAATTGTTTTTTGTCATCTGATTGAAATGACAACCATTTTATCACCAAGAAAGATGTGTCAACTAGTTGGATGCAGTACACTTAAGGGAATTCACAGAAACCATTCCTAGCATCAATTTCTAGCTTTTTCACATTAGATTTTTTATTTCCAAGGAATGTCTAGAGAACTAAAAGCTCCAATGTTCCTTGTAAGACAAATCTTATGACCCTTCAAAAGTAAACTGAGAAAGTCCCAATGATAGAAAATACAGAATTGTAGTAACTCCTTACAATGAAAAACCATTCCTTAGCCTAAAAAGTGAGTTTTGGGAAAAGAGGGTTAAATTACAATGTACCGCCACAGATTTCTGTCTGTACTTCTTTTTTGTTTGTTTTCCCTAATTTTATGGAACAGTATTGAAAATAATTTGGAAAGTCTCTTTAAAAACAATCCAACTAGGAAAGAGCATCCTGCTGATTACATTGTGTTACCATTTTTTAATAACCTTTAATGCTCTTTTTTTTTCAAAAATGATGTATCTATCTTTGGCTGCACCGGGTCTTCATTGCTGTGAGTGGGTTTTCTCTAGCTGTGGTGAGCAGGGACTACTCTGCAGCTACAGAACATGTATTTCTTGTTCTAGTGGCTTCCCCTTGCTGTGGAGCAAGGGATCTAGGGTGTGTAGCTTCAGCAGTTGTGGAGTGTGGGCTTAGCTGCCCAGCAGCAGCATATGGAATCTTCCCAGAGGAGGGCATGAATCTGTGTCCCTTGAATTGGCAAGCCAATTCGTAATCACTGGACAACCAGGGAAGTCCAAATTTAACGTTCTGATGACCTTTGATAATTACATTAAATGATATATGCTTCTTTAACCTAAAGGATTTTTTAAAATTTTTATTTTATTGGCGTATAGTTGACTTACAATGTTGTGTTAATTTCAGGTGTACCAAAACATGATTCAGTTATTCAAATACATGTATCTGTTCTTTTTTCAGGGGTTTCCCCAGTGGCTCAGTGGTAAAGAATCCATCTGCAGTGTAGGAGAACCAGGTTCGAGCCCTGGGTCGGGAAGATCCCCTGGAGAAGGGAATGGACACCCATTCCAGTATTCCTGCCTGGAGAATCCCATGGACAGAAGAGTCTGGAGGGCTACAGTCCAAGGGGTCCCAAAGAGTCAGACACAACTGAAGTTACTGAGTATGCATGCATGCACATATTCTTTATCAAGATTTTTCATTTCTAGTCTTAAATCAGTTTGCTAGGAGTTTGCAACTCTGTCATTATGGGCATTTTGGGCAACAAATAGCAAGCCTGGACAACAGTTCCAGGACTCTGAACGCTGTAATAAGGAATCATGGAAAATCCAAGCTGAAAGGGGACTGGACATCAGGGTTCACAAGCTCAAGCCCTACAGAGGCCGTTACCTGGATACATGACAACGGGACCTAAGGTAACCTAGGGGGAGCATTTCTGGTTGAAGATATTACAACTCCAACAGGTATGTGGGTTGTACCAAACAAGTCTTCAAGGGACTTCAAAAGATCTCAGTTTCAAATGCTGACCTAGTGCAGCAAGATAACTAAGGCCCACAGAGTGTGAAGGGTCCTCGGGCACAAAGTACCACACCTGGGGTCAGAATTCAGCTTTCCTGAATTCCACCCCAATGCTCTCTCTGCTTGATCTGTTTCTTCTGCTAAAAGCAATGCATTCTGCTCCGTTTTTAACACATAAAAAGCACAGCAGGTCTAATGAGAAGACACAGAAGTCCAGAATCATATACAACAAGAAGTCAAAGGCAGTCCTCAAAAATCCCACAGCTCTAGGAATTTTCTCATAAAGATTTTGTATCTTCCATATTTCGTATCTTGAAATAGCCAAACCCCTCAAGTACAAGAGTTTCCTTGCCCTGTCCACACGGTCCGTCTAAATTCAGCCCAGCAGTCTCAATTCCTAGGAGTCCAGACTGAGCTTCAAAACAGATGGCTGGAAACCATGCAGAACATTTCTGCAATGACACAGCTCATTTGTTTTTCTCTGCATAGAAATGACCTCTATCTTTCTGTTCACGGAGTAATGGATAATATACCAGACCAGGAATCAAGAGGATGATTGCAGAATTGGTTTTACAACTGACTGTGCACATTCTGGACAAGACCCTTAACCTTTTTCATTCTAATTTCCTTCTAAGTTGAATAGGTAGATAAGGTAATCCATAAAGTCTTTTTCTGTATCCCTCTTTTGTCTTTATGTGGGTGTACATACCTTTGGGTGAAAAATATTCGCACAGATGACAACAACAAAAAAAACTTTCTAGCAAATAATCCTCATTGCTGCTGTTGCTGCTAAGTCGCTTCAGTCGTGTTCGACTCTGTGCGACCACATAGACGGCAGCCCACCAGGCTCCTCCATCCACAGGATTTTCCAGGCAAGAACACTGGAGTGGGTTGCCATTTCCTTCTCCAATGCATGCATGCATGCTAAGTCGCTTCAGTCGTGTGCGACTCTGTGCGACCCCATGGACAGCAGCCCACCAGGCTCCTCCATCCACAGGATTCTCCAGGCAAGAACACTGGAGTGGGTTGCCATTTCCCTCTCCAGTGATCCTCACTAGAGAAAATCTAATCTAGACAGCATCCCTCTAACACTTACACTAACTCAACAATCTGCCTTTTACCCACAGATGTTATGGAAATATTTATAGTCAATAATATGAATAGCTTCTAGCTGCCAAAACCATAGGCCTCTGTCATAGTCTTGATTTTTCTTAGACTTCTGCAAAATTTAGTACTGCTATTCGTCCTCTAGTTTTCCTTTATTTCCATCTTGATGTCTGTGACAATACTCCTGGAATCTATTTCCTTAATTAATTTACTTTCAGACTCTCAGGTCCTTTCTGTCAGCCCTCCCCTTAAACTTCTGTCAAATCTTCCCCTTCTCACCCTGTGCTGGCGACAGACTCACCCCTCCTCAGCATCAGCACTGCTATCTGGAGATACTAATGATTCTCAGATCCGAGCCCCTCACTCTGTCCTCTCTCCTAAGAGATCCTCCCAACTGCCCCCTAAATGCTGCACAGTTCAGTTCAGTTCAGTTGCTCAGTCGTGTCCGACTCCTTGCAACCCCATGAACCGCAGCACGCCAGGCCTTCCTGTCCATCACCAACTCCTGGAGTTCACCCAAACTCATGTCCATTGAGTCGATGATGCCATCCAACCATCTTATCCTCTGTCATCCCCTTCTCCTCCTGCCCTCAATCTCTCCCAGCATCAGGGTCATTTCAAATGAGTCAGCCCTTCGCATCAGGTGTCCAAAGGATTGGAGTTTCAGCTTCAACATCAGTCTTTCCAATGAACACCCAGGACTGATCTCCTCTAGGATGCTACACAGACAATGCTGCACAAACAACTGAAAACCTGCCATCTAGCAAACAGGTCTTTGGTTCGCATCCTCCACATCACCCAAGCTAAATCTACGGCATCATTCTCAAGTTGTCTTGTTCTTAGTTCTGACATCTAGTCGGTCACCAATTCTTTTCAATTTGTGACAAAAATGTTGAAAAACTCCCCTTCTGGGCACTGTCTCCTGACTTTGTACTTATCTTCAGCATGTGGATAGCTACAATAAGCTCCTAAATAATTTCTATCATTCTAGTTTTTCTCCTGTCTAACCCATCAACTGAACTCCTTAATTATCATTCTAACACAAAAATCTGATCATGCCACTCCCACTGCCTTAAAAATTTAGGACTCTAAACTCCATGAAGTAAATCCTAAAACTCTCACTGCATCCTATGTATGTGCGCAGTCGCTCAGTTGCATCCAATTCTTTGCAGCCCCATGGACTGTAGCCTGCCAGGCTCCTCTGTCCATGGAATTTTCCAGGCAAGAATACTCGAGTGGGTTGCCATTTCCTATCCAGAGCATCTTCTGGACCTAGGAATTGAACCTGTGTCTCTTTGCATTTCCTGTGTTGGCAGGCAGATTCTTTATCACTTTGCCACCTGGAAAGATAATGCATCCTATATCATCCTTCAGATTCTAGACTGAGCCCTCATTTTGCTTCCTCCTGCTTCTCCAGTGGGTAGAGGGGCACAACTTTACTCTTCTTGAAATTTGTGATGCATGATTCTATTACACTTTCCTTGAATGTCACATCCCTCTGCCTAGAATACTCCAACCCCTTCCTAATCTATGAAGCTTTCTTAAGCTCCCCAAAGCAATTGATGGCATGATTCTCTGACTCCAGCAGCACAACCAGGAGATCTGACAAATATAAATATATTCATGGAAACTAAAGATTGAGGGAAAGAGGAGAAGGGAGTGACGGCATATGAGATGTTTGGATGGCATCAGCGAATCAATGGACATGAATTTGAGCAAACCTCGGGAGAGAGTGAAGGACAGGGAAGCCTGGCATGCTGCAGTCCATGGGGTTGCAAAGAACTGGATACAGCTTAGTGACTGAACAGTAAGTCAGATTATTACACATTAAGGTAGCACCATCAGTGCTGGGATAGCAGCTGCACACGGCTGTGTGGCAGCACTTGTAATGACTGTATTTCTGTCTAGCATACAGGCCATGTCTCACTGTGGTGTGTGCTCCCTCGACTAACAAACTGCCTAGGCACCTTCTCCATAAACTAAAGAAAATGGTTCCTGGATAGTTTCTTCCCAATGACCAAAGTTAAAAATAGAGATAAATTGGAAAGACTCTTCCTAAGAACTCATAAAGAACTGTGAGTTTTTAAAACTGCAAGTTAAAAAAAAAACACCTTAAAAAAAAAATCACCTTTTAAATAAAATCTGTGCATCTTTGTTATATGCTCTAGCCTGAATCTGCCATGATCATAAATCTAAAAAACAAAAGGACACACAAAGTCAGTAATCAGTTCTCTTCTTTTGACATGTAAAAGTTCAAATCAAAATTTTATAGTTATTTACAATTTTGTGCGTGTGTATGTGTTTAAAGACGTGTTGGTATCCAGGAAGTAGAAAAGCTTGTTTTCACCATGAGCAAGAATTATTAAATTAGACAGTTTTTCCCAGGACAATGAGCTATTGAGATTTAGAGAACTGACCTACAGTTGACCGATATTTTGGCCATTCCTAAAAGTCAATAAAAGTCCACTGAACCTCTAATTTAATTTCATAGTCCTAATTTTGCAGTTAAAATCTGTTTCTAGTCAGAAATTTGGAATCCATGCTGACTAAAAAGAATCAGTATATGAAATCTGAACTTCTTAAATGTGATTCCAGGACATCTGTACAGTTCTTGAAAGTATTTTTCAAGACTTCAGTGTTTATTGGACCAGAACATAGTAAGAAAAATATAAAATAATCAACCTGATAAAAACAACCTTTCCACTTACACTATTTCCTGAATACTTCACATGCAGAAGCTTAACTACATTTTAACATTCAGGTCAAGGTTTCTCAACCTTGGCACTACTGGGCTGGATATCTTTTTGATGTAGAGGGCTGTCCTCTGCATTGTACAATGGTTAGCACATCCTTAAGTGGCACTAGATGACAACAAATGTCAGTACTTCTCCCAGGTGTGACACTCAAAGATTTCTCCAAACGTTGCCAATTGTTTCCTAGGAGGCAAAATGCTCTCCAGTTGAGAATCATTGCTTCAGCTAGTGAGCAAATTGGCTTCTTTTGGTATCCACCATATAGCACCTCATTTAGCACTTAATAGGTATTCAATAAATAGTTCCTGGAATAAATTAGTAAGTGTGAATTACACTTAAGACTATGTCATATTCTATCTCAGCAATCCTATAATTATATATGTCTTAGCCCCAATGAGTATCCATGGCCTCCCTAGTGGCTCAGAGGGAAAAAATCTGCCTGCAATGCAAGAGATCTGCGATCAATCTCTGGGTTGGAAAGATCCCCTGGAAAAGGGAATGGCAACCCACTCCAATATTCTAGACTGGAAAATTCCATGGACAGAAGAGCCCGGTGGGCTACAGTCCATGGGGTCATAAAGAGTTGGACATGACTGAGTGACTCACACTTTCACTTCACCTTAGCTCAAGGAATATCCAGTCCATATATACTGATGAAAAGTGAGCGACCCCCGCCCCACACTCCTGGGAATAGTTAAAAAACCAACAACATTTGACTTCCTTATGTGTAAGTATACCGCTAGGACCTCCCTGGTGGCTCAGACAGTAAAGCATCTGTCTACAATGTGGAAGACCTGGGTTCGATCCCTGGGTTGGGAAGATCCCCTGGAGAAGGAAATGGCAATCCACTCCAGTACTATTGCCTGGAAAATCCCTTGGACAGAGGAGCCTGGTAGTTACAGTCCATGGGGTCGCAAAGAGTCAGACACAACTGAGCGACTTCACTTTCCTGTATGCTGTGTAATTTTTTATCTGAGCGAGACCACCACTTACCATCATTCCTCTTCAGAGATTACAGACTCCTCGTGCAACTGGGAAATAACATTGCCTTCTGAGAGTTAAACCGTCAAACCATCACTGAGCAGATACAACAGAAGTCATAGAAAGTCATCTTAAAGGGGTCAGATGTCTCCAAGACTGGCAGACCTTGGCTGTAACTTCACTGAATATATTAACATCAATGGAAGATGCCAGGGAAGAGAGAGCTGCTGAAGCTGGGGAAACATCTTGAAGGTAACCATGGGGTCGGAGCAATCCAGAGACCGACTACATGTAGTGTAGCTCTCTGCCAGTCACATCTTCATATTATGGTTTTACAAGTAAACTACACGGGGAGGCAAATTATTAGAAATTTGCTTGTTGAGCATAAAATCTGAACAAAAGAAGTTGTTTATACAACAGAAAGCTTAATATCTATCTGCAAACACTCTTATTTGAGTATAGCCTTGGCCACAGGCAAAAATTTACCAGATGAATGTCACCGTAGAGAGCCCTCCAAAGACCACAGGTTGCCCCCCAAAAGCACGGTGCCCTACGGGCCTTTTCTGCAAGTAATTTCTTTCTTGGGGCTTCTAAGATATTTTTCCTTGCTTTTTAAAACTGCTTGCTTGTTTTCTTGGCTCATTTCTGAATGAACATCATCATATGCAAAAATTAAATATAGACAAGGTGGGGTCACTCCTTATATTGTCTTTTAGGAAAGAAAGAATTGATTTCTATTTGAGACATTACACACTGTCTCATATTACGGGGCAATTTCTAATCACTATTTTTTCAAAATAAAGAGCTGTTTGGGAACACACGCCAGCCTGAAATGAGGTCAAGCAGTGACTTTGAAACACAGAAAGAACCTGATAGAAGCAAATAAAACAAGGGAAAAATTTTTAACACAAGTCATTATTCAAGGCACTGTAACTTCATCTTTGAATAGTAATAACATTCTGGGTACCTATGAACATATATCTCACGATCAATTTTTTAAATCCCTACACTATGCAAATTGATATCTGTGGTTTGCACTGAAATTATACATAGATCCAAAGAGTGCTGTATTTCAAATAATTTGGTAGGAAGCAATCATATTGTCAATCTCATTATATAACTCACAAAATAACCTGGGTGATGATAACGAACACACAGCTCTGCACAAGATGCATATAAAAATTGCTATTTCATAAAATATGAGTGGAGAAATTATAATAAAATTTTATTGCATAGTCAGTCACATTAATAAATATGATGAGTTAAAGAGATGCTTAATCTATATTTCTAAATGTTTATTCAATGTGTCCTTCTCTTTCCGATTTAAACAGTTTCACAGTGGAAAGGGAGAATTTACCTAATATTAGGGGATGGCACCTCTTTGAGCTCATAGATCAATTTATGTATGGCCTTCCCTTCTGATTTACTTGGATGACTTAGAGGAGACCAGAGCACTTTATTTTACATACATACATACATATATTTTAAATATACATATTAAATGACAAGAGATGCTTGCATGGTAAGTTGCTTTAGTTGTGTCTGACTCTCTGCGACCCTATGGACTGTAGCCTGCCAGGCTCCTCTGTTAATGGGATTATCCAGGCAAGAATACTGGAGTGGGTTGCCATGCCCTCTTCAGGGAATCTTCCCAAACCAGGGATTGAACCCATGTCTCTTATGTCTCCTACACTGGCAGTCATGTTCTTTACCACTATTACCACCTGGGAAGCCCCAGTGATAGAGATACCTATCAGTTCAGTTCAGTCACTCAGCTGTGTCCTACTCTTTGCGATCCCATGAACCACAGCACGCCTGGCCTCCCTGTCCATCACCAACTCCCGGAGTTTACCCAAACTTATGTCCATTGAGTTGATGATGCCATCCAACCATCTCATCCTCTGTCGTCCCCTTCTCCTCCCGCCTTCGATTTTTCCCAGAATCAGGGTCTTTTCCAATGAGTCAGCATTTTGCATCAGGTAGCCAAAGTACTGGAGTTTCAGCTTAAACAGTAGTCCTTCCAATGAACACCAAGGACTGATCTCCTTTAGGATGGACTGGTTGGGTCTCCTTGCAGTCCAAGGGACTCTCAAGAATATTCTCCAGCACCGCAGTTCAAAAGCATCAATTCTTCAGCACTTAGCTTTCTTTATAGTCCAACTCTCATATCCACACATGACTACTGGAAAAACCATAGCCTTGACTAGATGGACCTTTTTTTGGTAAAGTAATATCTCTGCTTTTTAATATGCTGTCTAGGTTGGTCACAGCTTTTCTTCCAAGGAGCAAGCATCTTTTAATTTCATGGTTGCAGTCACCATCTGCAGTGATTTTGGAGCCCCCAAAAATAAAGTCTGCCACTGTTTCCCCATCTATTTCCCACGAAGTGATGGGACCAGATGCCATGATCTTAGTTATAGATAAATACAAATGTGTTCAAAAAACAATTCAGACAATGACTGCAGCCATGAAATTAAAAAACGCTTCCTCCTTGGAAGAAAAGCTATGATGAACCTCGACAGCATATTAAAAAGCAGAGGCATTACTTTGCCTACAAGGTTTCAGTCAAAGCTATGGTTTTTCCAGTAGTCATGTATACATGTGAGAGCTGAACTATAAAGAAGGCTGAGCACCTAAGACTTGATACTTTCAAATTGTGGTGCTGGAGAAGACTGTTGAAAGTCCCTTGGACAGCAAGGAGATCAAACCAGACAATCCTAAAGGAAATCAACCCTAAACATTTATTGGAAGGACTGATGCTGAAGCTGAAGCTCCAACACTTTGATTCGAAGAGCCAACTCATTGGAAAAGATCCTGACGCTGGGAAAGATTAAGGGCAGGAGGAGACAGGGGAGGCAGAGGATGAGGTGGTTGGATGGCATCATCAACTCAATGAACTCGAATCTGAGCAAACTCTGGGAGACAATGAAGGACAGAGAAGCCTGGTGTGCTGCAGTCCATGGCATGGCAAAGAGTCAGATATGACCGAGGAATTGAACAACAATACGTAAAAGATCTATATATAGGTATATCTACATCTGTAGATACCTACTAAGATTGAGTTGGAAATTCAGGTAGAAGCCTCACCTAATTTGAAGAAGAGAAAACATTCAGAAAGCTTGAATGCCATATTATAATGATCAAGACATGAAAATGACTGCTACAAAGGAAAACATCATTCTCATTTTTCCAATGTGAGCTTTGTCTACACTGGTTGACATGACAATTCTAAGAACCCCGTGAAACACAATATTCAGTGGATGTTTGACTGCCCTGCTTACTCTCCAAAGTAACATCAGGAACAGCATCCCTTCCACCCTTCTCCTCTTCATGTGCTGGACAGGGCTCTAAAACAGGTGCATATGCTTGATCAATCCTTTAATTTGTACTTTTCCACACCTACACAGTTCTCATTAAATGCATTCATGGCACAGGGAAGTTTAATTCAAGTTCAGTGAACACAAGTGCAGAGACGATAACTACACGTGTGAGAGCCCCCCTTTCTTCACCAGCAGTGACAATGCACACAAGCCCTGGGCCAGCCTCTCCACCTCCTTCTCACTTTGCCTTATGGTTACTGTGCGTGCAATCTTAGCACAAGCACACAAACTCACACATATAGTTTATGTGTGAATCTTTAGGTGTCTCTAATATCCTTCTTTCATGTTTATCTTGGCACATTTCATCTTTGAAACATGCCAGTTCTGGAAATGCTGAAGAACCCTAGAAAAAAAAAAATGCTAACTTAAAGACTTTTTATCTGTAAGAGTGGTGGTCTAACTTCTGAAATCAATTTCTTCGTTTAATATCCAAATCATAGAATTCGTAGCCAAAATACATCTAGGGATCATAACAGAGGCATAAGAGCTATCTTGTCGATTTTCAGTTAATTCTTCTCTCCCTCTCCCTCTTATGCAGGCAGTTTGTCTTTGGGCAGGACTATTTTTAAACCTCTATGTTTTCCCTCTGCCTACACGGTCCACTATGACTCAACTAGCTATCATATATTAACTGTGTATTAACTTAAATCAAAATTCAGTTATTAGGTTACATCACATGGCAAGTACTCAACAGCCACTTGGGCCTATGAATTTGAAGCACATACAAAGAATACTGTCCAACATCACAGAGAGACAGAAGCACTGAATGACACCAAGGACAGGGACTCAGACACAAACTAAGGCAGGAATGGGAAAAGGCGTTAAGTCTGTGTTATCTTTGCTGCCATAATAAATTTATTTTCCAACTATTTCTTCATTCTTTTCACCAATTATTTTATACAGACTGTGTCTATGCTCAGTGGCTCAGTCGTGTCTGACTCTTTGACTCCCCATGGACTGTAGCCCTCCAGCCTCCTCTGCCCATGGATTATCCCAATAAGAATACTGGAGTGGGTTGTCATTTCCTCCTCCAGGGGATCTTCGCAACCCAGGGATCAAACTCACGTCTCCTGTGGCTCCTGCATTAGCAGGCAAGATTCTTTACCATTAAATCACCTGGGAAACCCTTTATACAGCTCACAGGATAGCAAATTTCTACAAAACATTCTCTTAAACACTAATACATAATTAGTATTCTGTATTATATACAAATACAGCACATATTCTTGCTCTGGGTTTGCCAAACTCTAAGAAACCATGTAGTAACTACCTGACTTTGAGGACCACTGGCCCCTGTTGATACTACTCAGCTCTACTGTCTTAAATGATATGCCATCAAATGGGCACAGCTATGTTCCCAAAGAAAGGCAATGCCCAAGAATGCTCAAACTACAGCACAATTGCACTCATCTCACACGCTAGTAAAGAGATGCTTAAAATTCTCCAATCCAGGCTTCAGAAATACGTGAACTGTGAACTTACAGATGTTCAAGCTGGTTTTAGAAAAGGCAGAGGAACCAGAGATCAAATTGCCAACATCTGCTGGATCATGGAAAAAGCAAGAGAGTTCCAGAAAAACATCTATTTCTGCTTTATTGACTATGCCAAAGCCGTTGACTGTGTGGATCACAATAAACTGTGGAAAATTCTGAAAGAGATGGGAATACCAGACCACCTGACCTGCCTCTTGAGAAACCTATATGCAGGTCAGGAAGCAACAGTTAGAACTGGACATGGAACAACAGACTGGTTCCAACTAGGAAAAGGAGAATGTCAAGGCTGTATATTGTCACATTGCTTATTTAACTTATATGCAGAGTACACCATGAGAAACGCTGGGCTGGAGGAAGCACAAGCTGGAATCAAGATTGCTGGGAGAAATATCAGTAACTTCAGATATGCAGATGACACTACCCTTCTGGCAGAAAGTGAAGAGGAAGTAAAAAGCCTTTTGATGAAAGTGAAAGAGGAGAGTGAAAAATTGCCTTAAAGCTCAACATTCAGAAAACGAAGATCATGGCATCTGGTCCCATCACTTCACGGCAAATAGATAGGGAAACAGTGGAAACAGTGTCAGACTTTAATTTTGGGGTTCCAAAATCACTGCAGATGGTGACTGCAGCCATGAAATTAAAAGACGCTTACTCCTTGGAAGGAAAGTTATGACCAACCTAGATAGCATATTCAAAAGCAGAGACATTACTTTGCCAACAAAGGTACGTCTAGTCAAGGCTATGGTTTTTGCAGTGGTCATGTATGGATGTGAGAGTTGGACTCTGAAGAAAGCTGAGCACCGAAGAATTGATGCTTTTGAAGTGTGGTGTTGGAGAAGACTCTTGAGAGTCCCTTGGACTGCAAGGAGATCCAACCAGTCCATTCTAAAGGAGATCAGTCCTGGGTGTTCATTGGAAGGACTGATGCTGAAGCTGAAACTCCAATACTTTAGCCACCTCATGCGAAGAGTTGACTCACTGGAAAAGACCCTGATGCTGGGAGGGATAGGGGGCAGGAGGAGAAGGGGACAATAGAGGATGAGATGGCTGGATGGCATCACCGACTTGATGGACATGAGTTTGAATGAAATCCGGGAGTTGGTGATGGACAGGGAGGCCTGGCATGCTGGAATTCATGGGGTCACAAAGAGTCAGACACGACTGAGTGACTGAACTGAACTCAACTGATGTTCTCATAAAATATAATTTATAAACCAGGCATGGGCTAGATTGCCCACAGACCACATTTTCCCAACTCTGACTCTAGTTGATGGATAAGCACTTACATAATAGGTATACAATTCTATATAGATGTAAGATACACTGTGGTAAATGCTACTGCATGTTCAGTATCTTTAGGAAACTTAGAGTTGAGAGACAAATTTTGATTGAATGAACTGGAGATTTCCCAGAGGAGGGGAGATACAAAATGGTCTTGAAAGATGAACATGAGCTCAGTGAGTAAATATGAAGAGAAGGGGATTTCAGGAGGAGGAAACAACTTGCAGAAAGGCTTAACAGCACAGGACTTGCTCAATGAGTTGGCGGCAGATCACTGTAACTGGAGCTGACAGAGGCACTGGGACACATACTAGTAGGAGGCCATCAGGCTGTCTAAGACTATTCCAGGATGTTCTTTCCTAGTATCAACAGGAAGCAGGATTTCTCTAAGTGGTCTATGGCTCAGCTGCATCATCTCTGTTGTTTATTAAAGTTTATAGTCGTGGCCCCAAGCCCCCAAAATGTCAATTTAGTGGATTTGTAGTGCTGCTTAGAAAATTCTATTCTGAGCAAGCACTGCTGATTCTGAGACACATTTTTTACATGTGAGAACCACTGACATACATGGTTAGTTAAAATATATTTAACTGCAATTCCTAAATCATTTAACACAGGCTGAACAATTTTAACATTTTACATGGGCTGAACATTGAAAACAAGCTGAAGAGTCTTAGAATTATTATTGAGCTTGTTTCCAGCCTTCATCCTCCCTTCAATGAAAGTCAGTTTACTCTTCACTGTTTAAAGGAGTTTCAAGAAGTCTCTCCTCGAGCTAACTCAATTCAATTCACTGCATGAGCCTGTGTGTACTATATCACTCCACTCTACAGATGAATTTTTATAGTTTAGCTATTCCCTGTTCCAGGTTTCAGTTTTCTGAACTGAAATAACTCCTTAAAATGACTCTCACTTGCATCCCTTACTCACATGTTCTTGATCAACTGATTTGTCCAACGGAATTTTTCCATAAAACATTCTTGGAGTTTATTGTACATGACACAACATTACTGGAGTTTATCATACATGGCAGAAATACACTATGCTTTTTATTAATTCACAAAATCATAAGAAAAATACAGTTGAACTCCATAGCTTCATTAAAGATAACTAGTGATGTGAAGACCTCTCTAATCAATAAAAATCCATCAAATCCTTTAAAAAAAGAACAACTTCTTCTGGCCGTCTCTTGGTACAAAAGCTCTCTTGGACCTTGGTATCTTCCAAGTAGAATCACTTTTCCGTAAAAGCATCACCTTGCTTATCTACATTCAAACTCGTTTTATCCTACCCACTCAGGAAAACTTTCTATAAAATAAATTCATTTTAATCATTTTGAACATTTAAGACATTCATAGACCAAAATTTGTTATGATGGTGTAGCATTCTAAAATCTACCATTTTTAAGGCAAAGGCTTTCATTTGAATTGGAGAAACTAACATCAGCAACCGGGGCTCTAAATTTGAAATTATTATAAAATACAGTGAATTATGTATAAATCTATTGCTATAAGGACCTTCTTAGGAGCTATGCATACTTAACATTTAAAACTGTTGATACAGCAGAATTAAGAACTTTCCTTAAAGATGGTCCTTTATTGAAAGGCTGTTCAGGCAAATTGAAGCATTTATAAATATGTTCTAAAACACAGTGGCACTTTTTAAAAAAGAAGGTCCTTTCAAACAAAACATTCATGGGGAGAACTTGAAAACTGCTGAATATACCACATAGAGAGATAAGCACCTAAGTGAGATGTGAATAAAGCCTATCACCAGGTCTCTTCATGGAAATAAAGAACATGAGAAAATTAATCCTATAATAAAGAAAAACATTTGAATCTTAAGTTTACAGGCTCAGAGAAAGTAAATCACTTCCAAAAGTCAGAGCTTATCTCTAGGAAACAGGAGGGTAAATTGTTTTGCTTAGATGCAGACTCTTCACAAACATCCCAAATAGTCTAGCGGACTCCCCAGCAAGAGTTAAAAGCAGGGATGAGCTTGAAAAAGTTTAACATCTGGTTCTCCTGGGAAGTGAGGAAGTAGGAAGCTTGGATTTGCAATGTCTGCCAATTTCTGTGGTATAAATATTCCTAGTGGGTGATTTCAAGCCACCAGTATGAGGTCACTGAAAGTGGAGTCAGGAAGAAATGCCAGCTCTGTGAGCTGGTACACAGTGGTTCCACTACACCTCTAGAAAAGAAACCAAGATTAAGCTGTGACACTAATTTTAGCATGTCCAAATGAATATGGAAAATGCAGTCTGCATTATAAGACCAGTAAAACACAGGTCCACAATTGAAGGGGATTTTTAATATCTCCGGGATTCTTTCATGAGCATGAACATACTAAGTCGCTCAAGCAGTTGATCAAATAGAATAATATTTCAAATCTACTAGACTGTACTTACATATACAGTACTTTTGAATATATATATGTATACACACACACATATACGTGTATGTGTGTATGAAAGTGAAAATCGCTCAGTTGTGTCTGATTCTTTGTGACCCCATGGATTATACAGTCCATAGAATTCTCCAGGCCAGAATACTGGAGTGGGTAGCCTTTCCCTTCTCTAGGGGAATCTTCCCAACCAGGGATCAAACCCAGATCTCCCGCACTGCAGGTGGATTCTTTACCAGCTGAGCTACAAGGGAACCCTAAGAATACTAGACTGGGTAGCCTATCCCTTCTCCAGGAGATCTTCCTGACCCAGGAATCAAACCAGGGTCTCCTGCATGGCAGGTAGATTCTTTACCAACTGAGCTATCAGGGAAGCCCTATGTGTATATGTACATGTATGAACTGTTCAGTTTTTTTTTGTTTGTTTGTTTTAGTTGCTAAGTCATATCCAACTTTTTGTGACCCCATGGACTGTAGCTTATCAGGATCCTCTGTCCATGGGATTTTCAGGGCAAGAATACTGGAGTGGGTTACCAATTCCTTCTCCATGTATATTAATACATATTATATATTCAAACAAAATAAACAATGAAAATTTACCCTACAGCTTAATGAAGCTTCCCTGGTGGGGTGGCTCAGATGGTAAAGCGTCTGCCTGCAATGCAGGAGACCTGGGCTTGATCCCTGGGTCGGGAAAATCCCCTAGAGAAGGAAATGGCAACCCACTCCAGTATTCTTGCCTGGAAAATTCCATGGACAGAGGAGCCTGGTAGGCTACAGTCCATGGGGTTGCAAAAAGTCTGACTCAACTGAGCAACTTCACTTTTCACTTTAATGGAAGCAGATGACTAGATTAACTCCATGTGTTTCCAAGGCATTGTTATAGAAGAATGGTGGTATAGTCACTGGAAGAAGCACAGATTTTAAAATCAGAAAGACAAATTGGAATGCCCTAATTATCAATCATGATTTGTGTAACCCTGAACTCATTTGACCTAGTTGTACCTATGAGTTCCTGTATTTAATCTAGATAATGCCAATTCTGATGGGATTATGCTTGGCACTAAGAGCTCATAAAGGTTTAATGCCTAAACTGTCAACAAGCCCCAAAAAACACACACATCAACACACACATTCCAGGAAAGAGTACTTAATCTCCACGTTGTCTACCATTAGTCATTTCTGCTTTTACTTCTGGATGCCTTAATATGTCAAACAGCTTCTTTTTTACAACACCTGAGTTCATTTGTTTTGTCAGATGTAGCCAATACTGTCCTAATAGAGACCAATAGGAATAAAATGGCTGATTTATAGGATCCTGGTGAGATTTATCACTATACACGTAAAGTGCTGAGGGAAATGCCTAAAATACGTTATACTAGGTGCCACACATTTACCAAAAACTTCCGTCCTTCCTTTATACATCTGGAAGGATTAGTGGCAGAAAGACTATGCATGAGAAAAGGCAGGGCCCTAGCACAGGTACACCACGTATTAGTCCCATGACCTTCTCCAGCCCCTCAGTTGTTAAATTATTTAATAGAATCCAGTATTATCGACTGCAAAATATGATTGTGAGAATTAAGCAAGAAAAAGCAAGTGAAAAGGTCTTCAAAATTGTTGGTGCTTGATAAACATCAGTAAACTTACTTCTTCAAGGCTGCCCCTACATAGATGGGCACAGAAGCTGGATAAAAATACAGTCGGCTCAAGGATGTACTGTACAACACTGAGAATATAGCCAGTGTTGTGTAATAACTGCAAACGGAAAACAACCATTAAAGATAATAGAAAGGTTAAAAAAAGATTTTTAAAGAAGAATCAATGAAATTGCACACATATATATAACTAAACACACACAGAAATAAAAAACAGTGAAAAGCAAACTTGGGATAAAAAATTCTGCAGAGCTACCAACTAGAGGCTTATAGAGACATTTACAATTCCTGGTAATTCATTCAAGTCTCTGATGCATTTCTATGCAGAGGATGTAAGGTTTATTAATATTAAAGCACATCCAATTATTTTATCAGTTCACAGCTTTGCCCTCCTACCTGCTCTTTGCCATGAAAGAAATAGCCTCAAGGTCTTGCATTTTTTTCATAAATAAATATCATTTATTTAACGCATAAGTTTAATGATAAAAATTTTGTGCACTTTGCTAATACACTTTGTATGCTTTAACTCATTTGATTCCTTACAATTTCAAATGTGACATGAGTCATATTAAGCTTATTAATATAACCAGATAATATTTTACATATTAACCTTATTTTGTAATTCCTGAGAACTTACTTTCCAAGGATTACATAGCTGGAACTGTCAAAGAAACAGAAAGGAATTCAGATCTAACTCCCAAGTCTATATATCTTCAAACACTGACTACAGTATAATAGAAGGCATTTTAAAATTCAAAAAACCAATGTTTTTATAGTTCCCCATGGCTTAGAAATAACTTATTGCTATTCCTCAGACATGCCATACATCAAACTACAAAATATATCTCCCATAAGCCTGCCATTTTACAGACTTTTCAGTATTTTCCCCTTTATCCTGATTGCATGTACATTTTAAATTGAAACACCCTCCAGACAATATCTCAACATGCCAACTGTATTGTGGTACACCGAACATTCCATCAAGCTGGGTTTTCCTATCTGATCATTATTTTTCATTGCTACTTTCCAGAATGTGTACGAGGGAAAATAAACAAAGGAACCTAAGTGTGGTTAGTGCACACCTGTGTATCACATCCCACAACCACCAACTGGTGATAAAACTTTTGTGTAAACACTGACAGCAGTGCCACATGACTTGGACAGAATGAAAAATACCATGTTTAATAAGTTTTAGACAAAAAGGTCTTTCCATAATTGAAATTCTATTTATTGTTTTGGATATAGCCTCTCTTCTATCTTCTTGTCTTTTGGAATCAAAGAGAAAAGCTGCCTAGACTGCACTGATGAATGCTCAATTTTTTTGAAAATAATATACCAAATATCAAAATGAATCCGCCACAGGTATACACATCCCTCTGGGCATCCCAGCCAGCATCATGCATCGAACCTGACTGGCAACTCGTTTCCTACATGATATTTTACATGTTTCATTGAGAGTCCATAAGACTGTTCTATACATCAGTGTCTCTTTTGCTGTCTCGTACACTGGGTTATTGTTACCATCTTTCTAAATTCCATATATATGCGTTAGTATACTGTATTTATGTTTTTCCTTCTGGCTTACTTCACTCTGTATAATAGGCTCCAGTTTCATCCACCTCATTAGAACTAATACAATTATGTAAAGTTTAAAAATAAAATAAAATTGGAAGAAAAAAAAAAAAAAAGAAAATAATATACCATAAACAATAACTTTTTCAAATTCGAAGGACTGTATCAGAAATTAGAGCCTTAAGTATAGATTAAAACCACACAGGCACTCAAGTATTTTACAGATGTTCCCAAGCAACTGCTTACAGAATATAAATAAGAACAAAAGTACAAAATGTTTAGACTCTATGTAACCAAAGAATACTCTTTTAGACATCACTTAGCAAGTAGTTACTGCCCTACTAATGAGCAGAAATCATTCCATAATGTTCCTTCCACTGAAAACATATTATTCATATTTTCAATGTATAATATATATTATATATCTGCAAATAATAATATAAAAGTTTTAATGCATTAAATGGATATAGACAAATTTTATTGGGATTAGAGACATGAATTTCAACTTTCTAGATGTAAAAACCCAACTTTAACTTCAATTTAGGTTAGATACGTGAATACCTAGACAGAAAGCAGTTGCCTTTGTTAGCCTAGGACTGTTCCAACTGTAGATGCCTGCTGGTAGCTTATAGCACAAGGGCCAAAAGCAGGCCATCTCTCAACAACAAGGCTGGCGATGGGAGACTCACAACGGGTAATGAAAGGAGAAGTCAAGTTGGCAAAGCAAATGCTAAAGTAGAGATGAGAAGTTTCTATTTGATCCAGAAAGCAACAGATAGTCAGAGACAGAGACACAAACACACACAAGGTGCAGAGATAGAAAGACAGGAAGGCAGAAACAGAGCAGTCACTCTGGACAAAATGCATGCAGGAGTCCATCTGGGAATGATCTGGTTATCATATAAAACATACCTAATAATTAAAAAACATGAACTCCCAGGGTACCCAGTGGAAAGGGAACTGGAATCTCCCAGGTATGAGGGCACAGTGTTTCAGGGGGAGAAGGTAGAACAGTATCTGGCTTTATGACCCAGAACAACATTCTCTGAATGATTTGTTCACAAAAATTGAAAACTGTGGAAAAGTGCCCAATCCATTTACCTCTGAGCCTTTCTGTTTCCATCAAGGTGTCGTTTTGTTATTGCTGTTCACACCACATGTTATCTATAATTAGACCGTAAAACTGAATTTGATTTGAAAGAAAAGGCTGAGAAGTACAAAGTATCTGCTGATTCAAAATATAACCTTCAGCTATTTTTGGTACAAGGTAGCCTTAATAATCCAAAAACAAGAACAATTTAAAAAAAAATTCTGTCAGTGTTTGAAACCCAAAGGTATTTAAGTTCATACAATAACCAAAATCTATAAAGTTCCAAAACTAATTCATAAAATTTTTTTTCTCATTCTTCAGCAAAACCCATCAGTATTCAATAACATTTAATTTAAAAACATAAAAATTTTGAACTCTGAAAGTTAAAGCTGGCAAACTGCTTCCAAGGAAGAAAGCGGTATTTTTAACTATTATTGACTATTCCAAATACGTGATTAAAGTTGAGACTCATTACTATCCATGTAAATCGGAAAAAGCAAAACCCATTCAACTAGTCTAAACAACCAAAATCACAATTTACTGAACTTCCATGTTTTTCTCTGTTTCTTCTTGTCTCTGTAGTTCTCCTTTTCCCCAAGTCCTTCTTCCTATATTTCTACCTCTTTGTCTCTATCCATCCTCATTTTCACAATACTCTATTTCATGCCCTCTCATTTTTATCCCTATATTCCTTCTCCTCCTGAAATTCTGAGTCATGCACGGTACTAGTATTAAGAATATAGATTCCTAGTGATTTTGAACTGGTAAAATAGAATACGCCCCAGGCAAAAATTCACATTTGCATTCTAGTGTTAGAAGTAGAGCTATTAAAATGCAAAAAAAGTACGAGTTAAAAAATGAATTTTAAATAGTAACTACTGAAATGCCTGTGGTGAAGATCAAGACTAAAATTGCTAATATAGCTGTGCCCTTGAAACTGAGCAAGACCCTAAGAGGCCTTGCCGATGACAAATCTTTGAGTCCCTTTGCAGAAACGAAGACCCTAGCCCAGGTGGAGGTTGCTGATTACACGTTAACACTAAGCAGATAAGACTCCAGACTGTTTGAAACCAGAAACACCACCCTGTTACCTCATCACCAACTGACAAATTTATGATTACCAAAGAGTATAGCAGTGGGGGGAGGGGTAAATTAGGAGTTTGGCATTAATAGGTAACATTAATACACATAAAACAGGTAAACAACAAGGATCTACTGTAGAGCACAGGAAACTATATTCAGTATCTTATAATAACCTATAATGGAAAAGAATCTGGAAAAGGTTTTATATATATATATATTTATGTATCATATGTATACATACCATATATATGTATTTATAACTAAATCATTTTGTTGTACACCTGAAATCAACACACTGTGAATTAACTATAATTCAATTTAAAAAATTATAACTTTGAAGAAAGTCTAAGACCTGCAACGCTTGTCCCAAATCTTGCCATTAAAAACCCTTCCCTGAAACCCATTGGCGAGTTCAGGTCTACTGAGCAGTGTCTGTCCTTCTCCTTGCTTGGTGCCCTTCAATAGATGCTGTACTTTCCTTCCCCACAACTCCACGTTATGCCTTGCCACACAGCCAATGAGCAGATCCAAGTTTAATTCAGTAACACTAGTCACCAGAAATTGCTACCTCTAAAACCTTTAAAAAAAAAAATTTTTTTTTAACCTCTGCTGAACTCGACAAGTTGCAAAATAATGATACTCCACATATAAATTAAGCCTCTGTTCGACTTCTATTTCATAAAAAATCTTGTGCACTTAGAAAGTCAATGAATGTATTAAAAATATTTTGGCCTCAATTATTTTTGAAAGTCTAATTCATACTTTTAAAGGACATTTACCCCGGAGTTATTTTTTTTGTTTCCATAGCATAATAGTTATGCCAAGGACAGACAAAATCTTTACGATATAGTCATATTAAAGTTATTAATAAATTGGAAGACTGGGATAGACATATACACACTACTATATATAAAACAGATAACAAACAAGAAGCCCCTGTATAGCACAGGGAACTCTATGCAATACTCTGTAATGGCCTACATGGGAAAAGAAGGTAAAAAAAAGAGTGGATGTATGTATATGTATAACTGACTCACTTTGCTGTACAGCAGAAACTAATACAACAGTACAAATCAATTCTATTTCAATTATAAAAAACTACACCTTTCCAAACTAATGTATTATTGTAAGACAACTACACTTACATAAAGAAAAATAAAAATTAACAAAACAAACAAAAAATATGCCTTCTCAAGAAATCACATTTCCCTTAAAAGCCACTCCTTCCAACTCTATCTCATTAAGTAAGGTATTTTCCCAGCATTTAGTTCACCACGAAAAAAGAACATTCGTGCTAATAAGGGACAAGAAGCATGCTTCTTAGGGTGATGTGATGAGTCACTGCACAGATATAAGTTGGGTGGTGACTAGGGCCATGGTTGTGAACTAATCAGAAAGGCTGCAGAGAATGAAAGCAGCAGTGGGCCACAAGCACTCTGGACAGGAAGGGTTAACAGCTGACCCAACAGCCAGGTCAGCCTCATTCTGCTGGAGCCAAAATCTCATTGGCTTTGCTACGCTGGCTGAGCCCCAGATAAAAACCAGAGGCTGGCAGAGGCACCAGTGCAGGAAGTCAGTCGTGGGGAATAGTAGAAAGCGCACTTAGCTCTTATTTCAATTTGAATTAAGACTTCAGAGGGTATGCATCTCTATGATACTCATTATTTACTAATTTTGTAAATTCTGTTTGCTTTCCTATGAACTAACCATAAAAACTCATGTAAAATAGAAATCATCTTGTGTTGTTTATAAAAAAAACTGCCTGGTGAAAGAGGGATTTGAAATTATAAAGAGTTTACCAATCTTCTGGAGGGGAAAGGAGTCCAAGACAAAGAAAACGCTTGAATAGGTGTAAAAGAAGGAGACAGAAATGCAAGCAGTTCACAGCCTTGGTGGAAGGAAGGAAACAAGGCCCTGAGTTGTGGATCTGGGATCTGGAAAGATAATGATCATATCAACTGTCTTCATTCACAAAGATGAAGAGACCTGGCCTGGGTGGGAAACAAAGAATATACAGCTACAGATGGAGAATCCTGGGGTTAATTCACAGCAGTGTGAGGGGTCAGAATGGAGAGCAGGAAAGACAACAGTGAACTTTCTCACCAAAGTCTTTCGTTTATTTCAAGAAATGGAAGGGAAGGAGGAAAGACAAGGAGGTCCCAGAAAGCAAACTACTGCAGGAGACTGGGGTGAGGCCTCTGCTGCTGCTGCTAAGTCACTTCAGTCGTGTCCGACTCTGTGTGACCCCATGGACAGCAGCCCACCAGGCTCCCCCATCCCTGGGATTCTCCAGGCAAGAACACTGGAGTGGGTTGCCATTTCCTTCTCCAATGCATGAAAGTGAAAAGTGAAAGTGAAGTCGCTCAGTCATGTCTGACTCTTAGCGACCCCATGGACTGCAGCCTACCAGGCTCCTCCGTCCATGGGATTTTCCAGGCAAGAGCACTGGAGTGAGGCGTCATTGCCTTCTCCTGGGGTGAGGCCTCAGGAAGATTTAAAATGATCAGTGCACACATCTGGGAGTTCAATTTCCACAAAGTGCAGCCAGCTGAACCTAAGGTAGGGGAGGGATGGGAAGCCTGCCGGCAGAGCCATCCCCTAATCTAAGGCTCTGAAAGGAAGGTGGAAGCCAGGGATGCCCTCTGATCATTGGCAGCTCCTGTAAAACAATGGCCTACAACGGGAGTCCCCAGCCCCTGCTGGGGCCTGTCAGGAACTGGGCCACCGCGGAGGTGTGAGGGTGAGAAGCTTCACCTGCACATACAGTTGCTCACCATCTCTTGCATTACCGCCTGAGGTCCGCCTTCTGTCAGATCAACGGAGGCATTAGATTCTCCTAGTAGTGTGAACCCCTACTGTGAACCACACAGGCATGTGCGGGATCTAGGTGGTGCACTCCTTATGAGACTATAATCCCTGATGATCTGAGGGGGTTGATGCTAGTGCTAGGCAATGGCTGCAAACACAGATCATTAGCACAATATTGTAATGTACTTGAATCATCCCCAAAACATCCCACACCCCCAGTCCTTGGAAAAATTGCCTTCTAGGAAACCAGTCCCTGGTGCCAAAAAGGATGGGCACCGCTGGCCTCCGGGAAGATCTCTACTGATGCACCTTCGGGGTTAGGGCGGTGCACCAGCACTCTTCTCAGGCCAGCCCTTCAAATTTCTTGTGGCAGCAAGAAAGAAGATTCTGCCTTGAACTAGAAACATCGTAACAGTGGTGTACACGTGGGAAACAAAAGCTCCACTCTTCTTTAAACAAAAGGAAAAGCACATCCACCACCAGGAGAAGAGCCCGATAAACCCAAATAACAGATGGCGCTAATCGCTAGGATGCTACACTCAAAACAAACGGGAGTAACAAGAGCAGAGACTCAGAAGCACTCAGGATAAAAGGTGCTGCAGACAGAACAGGCAGGACACGGTGAGCCAGGGGGCAAAAAAATGGAATCCACGAAGAGAATCGGGGAGAAGAAGGGCTTGCAGGGGATGAGGGTTCTCTGATTCTTCTGACAAGAGTGTAGGTTAAAGGTTACATTTGAAACACTTTTGAAAAAACACCACCTCCATCTTTGATTCTGCTGTCTCAGCATCCACCCGCCCCTGTCAGCTCAGGAAGATGGAGAAGTTGACAGCTGGAGTCCTGGAGCCAGGCTAGCTCTGTGCACATTTGCTGCAGGACATCAGCTAAGTGACTCCACCACCACTGGTCCTGGGTTCTTTGCTTAGAAAATACAGATAATAAGAATATCCCTTTTATGTGTTTTTTTTTGTGAGGACTGGGACGGTAAGCTTCCAAAGCATTAAGCACAGAGTCCATCACTCAGGAAGTATTCAGTAAGTGTTAATGTGTCAGTTATTTTTTACTATGTTTTTTATTATTATTAAGGTAAGATTTGAGATAATAGGGCATAAACAAGCATTAAAATAAGGGGCAGGAAGAACTAAGTGGTTTTTAGCTTCTTAGAAAACAAAGAGCATAATAATCTTCACTGAAAGGAAAACCGATTTACCAGAAGTATTAATAGTTCTTTAAGAAAAATCATATATTTAGGTCACTTCTATAAACAGAAACTTCCGTTTGCCTATGTAGTCTGATATAAACAAGTTATCCAAGTTTAGTATTTTAATATAGGAGCTGTGTCCCTGATGAAAATGATATACCCTCTCCAAAATACCACACTATTTTGAGAAAATAGATGCTTTCTCCTTTTGGCATAGCCAACCACACACCCTCCAAGTCCATAGGCTGTGTACTCTCAGCCGAAATGCTGAGACCCATTTTAAACACTGAAAGTTTCTGCAGCTTGACAAAGCTAATAAAAAGCCTCCTGATTCTACCAACAAATTCATTAGTGAGAAAGCATGCACTTAGTATTCAAGTAACCTGATTGTTATGTAAAATTATTTTCTTAAATCTGATGCATATTTGCATGGGATGAAAGCAACATGTCATATAATTATTATAATTTTTGCAAAGTTAGATTAATTTAAAACAGTGTGATAGGGCTTCACACACATTTTGCCTCTTATAAAAGACATTAGAATACAATTAGTATGCAGTACTTCTACCTCAACTGGAAAAGAAAGGAATCAGTGTGACCAATGGGAATGCGAGTCCCTATTAACAGGCAGACACAGCAGCGGGGCTAATGTGTTGGCATCTCATTTTGGATTTAATTATTGAAATAACATCTCATTTGCTTCAAGGTATTACAATTATCTCCTGTTTTAAATTGAAAAGTATTTCAGAATGAATGCGATTAATGAAGCAAAGGGTTCAAAATGTTCAGAGCAGTGAGCTTTAAAGCAGAACCACCTACATTTTAAACAAATCCCCACTCAAGGAGTGCCTGAGAAATGCATTTCCTTTCATTCCAGCCGCAGTGTATGTGCCCCTGAGTGAGGCAGAACAGTTTTTTCTTGCTGCTATTAAGTAAAAAAATTAGGTACAGATTGATAATAGGCACTGATATGAGCCAAGATCTTTTAAAAAAAAGCTCACTTTCAGAAGTTAACACACCAGTTATGAAACATTTGCTTAATTTTTTGTAAGATAAAACTATTTTAAAAATGAGAACAAGTGAAGCTTCAAATCTGACATTTATCAAGAGTCAGCCATTATCTTTTCTTTAGTTACTCTTGAAATAATTCAAAATATTTTTTAAAATATTCAGCACAGGTGTCAGTGGTTAAGATCTTTCAAAAGGCAGAACTCTTTCATTAGAAGTATCTTTAGTTTTTGTATTTTAAAAACTTACTGGGAGATATTCCAGACTTCTGCTAATTTTACGGACTGTACGTGTCCATGAACGGAGCCCTTTAGAAATGTTGGTGGAATGTTTTTCTCTTAGGTGTGCACAACAGGCTAGTGCTCTTGAGGCAGGCTGGGACCGGGGACTGGGGATACTGCAGTGCTCTACCTGGACAAAGTCTCCTGAGTCCACAGAACACAAAGAAACTAAAAGGGACTAAAAATAACTGTGCACTTGTGCAGTCCCAGCAAATTATGGGCAACAAGATACAAAATAGTCCAAAAAGAAAAAAATCCGTCACTTCTGAAAAGCGGGGACAGAATCAGGGTATTGGGAGCGAAAGCAGGGTACTATGCATTTGGCCCTGCACTCACCACTGACCCCTGGAAACACTCCTACCCTCACCCTATAAGGAACCGACTCACCTCACCCTGGGGTGAAGGCAAGAGAACCTGCTACTCATTTTTACTGCCCTTCTGCTGGGTGGCTCAGATGGTAAAGAATCCACTTGCAATGCCGGAGGCCTGGGTTCAATCCCTGGGTTGGGAGGATACCCTGGAACATGGAATGGCTACCCACTCCAGTATTCTTGCCTGGAGAATTCCATGGACAGAGGAGCCAGGGGGCTACAGTCCTTGGGACAGCAAAGAGTCAGACACGACTGAGTGACTTTCGCTCACTGCTGCAGCGGGGGTCCCAATAAAAGCTTGCCTGAATTTCTTGTCTGGCCACTTAGCAACTTCTACTGACCGGGTGTGATCACTCTGACCAGGGTGCAAGTGGGGCTGGGGTGGGGGTCAGAATAATTTCTTACAGATCGTAATATTGCTAGAATTCCTCCTAAAACCAACTCACCCAACTTTATTCTCCCATTTATTAGTTAATACAATTATAATGACTTGATAAATTTATTTTGAATAAGAACAAAGGTTATTTCTTAATAATTTATAAGTATAATTACTTACATGAAATTATATTTTAATCTTTAGCCTATTTGACTGGATTATATTAATTGAACATGTAAACTAGAAACAACTGATATAAGGGTAAATATAAACTCATTTTCAGAGTGTAGTTTTTTATAATAATAAATTATATATACCTGAATATCATCCCTTATAAACATACACACACATATACATACATATACACGTATGCATAAATACACAAATGATTTTACTTCACATTAACAGAAAAATATTTAACCAAAGGAGTTTCTTAAGGCATTTGGATATACAATACAGATGCAATGCTAGGAAGAAAAATATCTACAGAGCACAATTAATCCAAAAAGATGTAATTTAAACTCTATTTCAGCTTTGTTTCAAGGCTAATGTCAATATAATCCATCAGATGATCAGTTCAAATAGCCTATATAGAAACAAAAAGAGACCTTTATTTGTTTACAGTTATTGTCAGCAAAATCCTTTATTCAAAACAAGCTTAATTATAACTGAATTACTTATGGGTGGATCTATAACAACATGTATGCATTAAAATAATTACATATCTGTGGAATAATAATAATATCAAATAAATATTCATTACATCCCAGGACTTGTCCTCAGAACTTGTATATCTTATCTTATTCCATGACAAACAACATCGTTACCCGTATTTTCAAAGATGTGGAAATAAGCCCACAGAGATGTTAAGTAACTTGCTGAAGGTCACAGAGGTAGTAAGTGGCAGATCCAGGATGTGAACACCCCGAGCCTGGCTCAGAGCACCATCCAAAAGCCCCAGCCACACAGACAGACATCTATTCTGTACACACACAGAGCCCCTGCCTTGTTCACAATCAGCATCTCTTTCTCATGGGCTAGGTAAAGCAAAAGTTTAAATTCACCAAATTAAATTGTTTTTCTGCGTTCACCACACTGCCGTATCTTTAACTTCAGCCCATTCTTGATATTTTTGAAGTATGTGGTAACTCTCCAATCAGAGGAAAGTTCAAAGTTTAGAAGCTCAGAGATTCAAAATATGCCTATGCTCAGAACACCAAGAACTAGGAAATTATAGTGACTTATGCTAAGTGAGAGTTGGACTATAAAGAAAGCTGAGCACCAGAGAATTGATGCTTTTGAACTGTGGTGTTGGAGAAGACCCTTGAGAGTCCCTTGGACTGCAAGGAGATCCAACCAGTCCATCCTAAAGCAGATCAGTCCTGGGTGTTCATTGGAAGGACTGATGTTGAAGCTGAAACCCCAATACTTTGGCTACCTGATGCAAAGAGCTGACTCATTTGAAAAGACCCTGATGCTGGTAAAGACTGAAGGCAGGAGGAGAAAGGGACGACAGAGGATGAAATGGCTGGATAGCATCACCGACTCAATGGACATGGGTTTGAGTGAACTCCGGGAGTTGGTAATGGACAGGGAGGCCTGGCGTGCTGCAGTCCATGGGGTCGCAAAGAGTCGGACACGACTGAGAGACTGAACTGAACTGATGCTAAGTGTCTTATATATTTTTTCTTTCAACCTTGCAATTACAAATTAGGTCTTACTGTTCACATTTTATTGACAAGAAAATAGCTTTCAAGGCAATGAACAATCTGTCTAAAGGCATCAGCCAGTCAGAGTATGCCTGATCCGTCACCACAAACCTCTCCAGTCTCCTGTGTCCTCCTCTCCTTGGCTTTCACTCCAGAGAATGACCTCTATGCCTGAGCTTCCTCGCTGCCTGGCCTCCTGTTGGGTTGGCCAACTAGGGTTATCTACTCTCCACTCCCCAATCTCCCATCCTTACTGGGCCAGAATTCTGGCAGTGGTTGCCTCCTGTAAGCCCCAGCTTCCTGCAAGGACCTTCCCTCTGCCTCTCAGGTCTGAAGGTGGTAACAGCTTCCCTTCGGCCAGATGCCTCCAAAACCTCAACTAGACCTCGACTTTTAGACTTCCACGTCCATGTCTGTGTTGTCCATTGTAGCAAAGATTCTGCTAAGTCACTTTATGGAGAATTTCCCATCCTCAGTATCTGATCACCTCGATATCTGACCAAGTTCCTCATCCTTAGATTGCCTAGGTGATACCTGATCACTCAAGCCCACCTTCAGGAAAAATCTTGTTGGGTCAGTTGAGCCAAACATTCCCCTTCCTCCACTTAGTAATATTACATCGACTGACCCCACCCTGGTCAATAAATCCCCATTGTCCATGCTGCATTCAGAGTTAAATCCAGCTTTGTTCTGAGAACCCTCTTCCTCTATTTCAACAGTTTCTGAATAAAAGCTGGTTCTGCTGCCATAAGTATTGTCCAGTTTTTTTTCCCTTTTAATACTAGTTAGTCCCTGAGTAAGCACTTCCCATCTCAGGTTGGTCAACTCAACCCTTTCCACCTCTAAATGACCCCTTCCTTAAACTTTCTTCCATGAAAACTTCACGTATGCATCTGCTTCCTGGAAGACTCAGAGAGACGTAGAGTCATATACCCAGACTCCACCATGGCTCTTCAAATAAACACACACGTTATGGAGAAAGAAAGAGGAAGACCCTGATACTAGTTTTCTCTCTTTCGAGACCACTGCAATGCTGCTTGACATCAAAATGACCCTGGAGAAGAGGGAGGCTTCAGAGGGTAAGTCAGCCCTCTGGAACACGAGAGGGCATTCCAAGTCACTGAGCACTTACTGTGTTCAGAGGGCTGGAAACAGTGACCAATGAGCCATGCATAAAACAATACCTGCCCAAATCGGGCTTAGGTTCTAGTGCAGAAAATACAGGAGTCAACATGGTAGTAAGCACTACAGGGTGCTTACTTGGGAGAAAAAAAAAAAAAAAACATAAATGAGCCACGGTTTCCTTCAAGGACAAGGAGACAGACCAAGAAAAAGTGACTCTAAGCTGGTACCACAGAACAAAGCAAGCACATTCCAGATAAAGGGAGCCAGAGACCCATGATCTGGTCCAGCCATAACATTTCAAAAATATAGCCCAGTAACTATTTTTAAATGTATTTGTGATCTCAAAAATAATTTCCAGTACTGATAAATACATGTAAAAGATATTCTGTGATATCACTAAATTACTAAGAAGATGTTACAACTTTCAGTGACTGGTTTTTATTTTTTTCATTTAAATTCAAGACAAAAGTATACTTCTTGTTACGAGTATAGGATTTTATTTTTTAATGGAATTTAAAACTTTCACTTTTAAAAGGAGCCCTTTGCCACAAAGGGAGGCTTCTACATGGCACAATATTTTTACCAAATCAAAGCATAAATATATACAGTTGAGGACTGTCAATTAACTGAACATTCTGAGACTTTGGTTGTTTGCTTCTTTGTTATCTAAAGCAAACCTATATACTCTGCTTCTCTATTTGGACTGCCCTTGAAGAGAAAGAATTTTGGTTCTCATGAATTTAGCCAAGATGCAAAAATGTCAGATCATTGTGAGATGGGTCTATAAACTGTGACCTCAATAGACTTATATAATCTAAAAATTATTGATGGAAATATTTTCTAAAAAGAGTGAAAAGCTTTAAAGTAGGTGAATTCAAATTTGGTTCTGTTAAAAATAGCTGCTTCGTAGAGCATGCTGTTCTCATCTTAACTTTTAATGAACTCTTGAAAGCTCACTTGAGAATGATAATCAGGTTAACATTATTCTCTAAATGCCCCAAATTTAAAAACAGAGCAAAATTTTTACAACAACAAAGATATATGATACATGAGGTTAATAAGCCTTGATACTTGATGCCATACTTACCTCAGTATTCCAGGGGTATATTTCTTATATTTTATTTAAAAAAAAAATTGGGACTACCTGTAAATTAAATGCAGACAAACAGAAAACAGTATGGCGAGTCCTCAAAAAATTAAACAGAACTACAATTTTCCTCTAATTTTTAAACTCTCTGTAGTGTGTGCTCATCACCTTCATTTTTATATCTTAATTTTTTTGACTATAAAACTAATACATTGTAAAATGTACCACATGCATATTATAAAATATTTCAAGAATTCAAGCAAGTATAAAACATTTCATTTAGAAAAGTGAAGACTGATATTTTAAAACTTAAAAAAAAAAAACAAAGCTACCTTACGATCCAGCAATACCACTTCTGGGTATATAACCAAATGGGATGAAAACAGGTTATTGAAAAGATATTTGTACTTCCATGTTCATGCAGCATCATTCACAACAGTCAAACATGGAAACAACCCAAGTGTCCACCAGTAGATGAATGGATAAAAAGGTCCTCAGTTATAGCCATAACTGCTCTGAGAAATTATGTGAAATGAATAATAATGTTAATTTCTTACATTTCAATTATGAATCTAGCCTTGATGAATATATGATGATGCTCCCAAAATTTCAAAGTTACAGTTATTTGAAGTCCTACAAAACAGTGGTAGTGTATAAAAAAGACTGTTTAAATTGTATTTAAGCATGCTTTTCTTATTAACTTTTAGCTAATTAGGGGCATTACTGGTGACTTAGTACAGAATTCGCCTGCCACGCAGGACACCTGGGTTCAATCCCTGGGTCGGGAAGACTCCCTGGAGAAGGGAATGGTGACCCACTCCAGTATTCTTGCCTGGAGAGTCCCATGAGCAGAGGAGCCTAGTGGGCTACAGTCCATGGGGTTGCAAAGAGTTGGACATGACTAAGTGACTAACACTTTTGCTTTTCTTCCAGGAGAACAAAATATTGATTATGAACCATAAATCATTGATTCTGAGTGTCAAAACTGAACTTGTTTGGAATCTACAAAATTTGACTTTTTTCTAGAATTTTATCATGAACTTTTCAAACATACAGCAAATTTGAAAGATTTTTCCAGTAAACAGCTGCAGCTGTACCTTAACTCTACCATTACTATACTTGTTTTATTAATATCATGCCCTATCAATCTTTCCCAACAACTATCAAACCATATCATTTTTTTAAATTTTATTTTATTTTTAAACTTTACATAATTGTATTAGTTTTGCCAAATATCAAAATGAATCCATCACAGGTATACATGTGCTCCCCATCCTGAACCCTCCTCCCTCCTCCCTCCCCATACCATCCCTCTGGGTCGTCCCAGTGCACTAGCCCCAAGCATCCAGTATTGTGCATTGAACCTGGACTGGCATCTCGTTTCATACATGATATTTTACATGTTTCAATGCCATTCTCCCAAATCTTCCCACCTGCCATTCTCCCAAATCTTCCCACCAAACCATATCATTTTTATGCCTTTTAAAATAAACTGAAAATATCAAATTATAAACATAATGGTTTATTGTGTGTGTATATGTATGCTTAGTTGTGTCTGACTCTTTGCCATCCCGGGAACTAGCCTATCAGACTCCTCTGTCCATGGGATTTTCTAGGCAAGAATACTGGAATGGGTTGCCATTTCCTTCTCCAGGGGATCTTCCCTACCCAGGGATTATAACTGCATCTCCTGCATTGGCAGGTGGGTTCTTTACCACTGAAACACCTAGGAATCCCCAATAATGATTTTTTTACATTTATTCAATTCTTTGAATTATTTTTAAAATCCAGGTGTTACTATAAGGCACTTTCAATAATACTGCTACAAGTTCAACTTTACGTATTTTTAAAAAATCATCTATTCTAAGTACTCTGTGAAATAATGGTCAAAAGGACACAAATGGTATGCCAGTTCTAACTACACATAAATGTACCCAGAATTCTTACATATTTTATATTTCAGCCAAGTGCATCAGACAATTTCCAAAACAGAAACACTGTTAGGAAAACAGAAACCACTCTAAGTGGTTCCAAAAGACGAAAATATTAACATGAGAAATTTATGATATTAATACTTTTACCTTGGCTGATGAGCTAGAGTCTCTCAGCTTCATACACATTAATGGGTTGGAAATATTAAAGGACTCTTAACACTGAACTCTAAAGAAGCTCATCAGTGTTCCCTTTTGGCCCTCAGGTCCCTCCCTAGCCCATTCCTGTGCTAGGCTGGGTTGTGGGGGGCAGTGGTGGAAGGACTGAGTATCCCCACAACAGGCTGCCTCTCAACAAGCAATTCTTTAAGGAGTTTAAAAATAATTGGATGAATCAAGTAAATGTACTCAAATACTTATATATAAAGTACACTGTGCAGATTGAAAGACAACTTACAGCTGCTTACAAACCAGAATCAATCCTCCCCAGCCTCTTTGATTTCTTCCAGTTTGGAACAAAATTAACACAAACTAAAAACCTGGGCTGGATGGCATCACCCATTCAATGGACAAGAGTTTGGGTGAACTCTGGGAGTTGGTGATGGACAGGGAGGCCTGGCGTGCTGCAATTCATGGGGTCGCAAAGAGTCGGACACGACTGAGCAACTGAACTGAACCGAAAAACCTCAAGTGTGTAGGAACACCATCTCTATCTTTAAAGAGTGACTAGGACAACGGATGAAAGTGGAACAGGTGAATTTTCCTGGTGTCATGTGTCTGTGGCATTTGATCTGGGAAACTTATGATTTCCCTTTTTTTTTTTTTTTTTTTGAGGTAGAACAATAATGAACAGCCAATTTAAGTGGCTTTTACAGCACAGGAAAAAAATGAGTTGCCAATCAAGAACTCAGAACCAAGATGTGGTTAAAAGAGAGAGAAAAGTGAAAGTGAAAGTCGCTCAGTCATGTCGGACACTTTGCAACACCATGGACCGTACTGGAATTCCAGTCCATGGCATTCTCCAGGACAGAAAACTGGAGTGGGTAGCCTTTTCCCTTCACCAAGGTACCTTCCCAACCCAGGGATCAAACCCAGGTCTGCCACATTGCAGGCAGATTAGCGGAGCCACAAGGGAAGCCCCTCCCAAGCCATAATTTACATAAATAGATACATCAGTCTAAAATTAGCCTGAAGTGTCTGCAAATCGTACAGCATTAATTCAAAGAATAAGTTTCCCCAGCTGTATTAAATAGGGAAGAGCTTGTGTCCATTCATATTATGGAACTCGATTCTTCAGTATTTGTGGTCCAAAATACAGTGTGTAAGGAAATTATTTCATTATAGGTAAATCTTTTCTTTTAAAACAATATTGTTAATATTCATTTGTTCTTCTGGAGGGAAAAAAACTACAGAATAGTTAGAGATTTCTACGTTGAACTGCACTACACAGGCATAAAAATCACCTGGGAAGCTTAGCACAAATTATATATGTGCCCAGATATACTCCTATGCCTGTGTCCGTCTTGCTGCTTTGTTTTACCAGAGTCACGAAGGCTGATCACATCATCGTATCCTCCATGGACCTTTCCCTAATCCACAGACTGGAATAAATACCAATGCTATTTGCTTTCCTACCAGCCTCTCTCTCCAGCACACTTTTATGCCATTATTAATAACCACATTCTCTCTATATTACCGGTTTAATGCCCCTGTGGCCATCGCTAACCCTCAGAAAGGTAAAATGTTGAGCTATGTCTATCTCATGCTATGATGTTCAATATCATTGAAATAAACAGGAAGATTGAAAAAATAAAATAACAAATGATCTAAGATGATTAAACAAAATAGAATGATTAATAAGACAATCTTATCTATGAATCAGAGTTTTCTATTTCTTGTGAAAAATTTAAGTCACCATGGTATAAATGAACTTTTTTATAATTGGTCTTTTCTCATTAATAGCAATTCTTTGTATTATAATCTACCACATTCTTAAAGGATTAATGTCCCATTTCAACTTTGTATATGACTAGGTTTTTCTGTTTTGTTGACCTCTCCAGTATTTCTCACCTCCAATCACATAAAAGCTTTAAGTTCAAAACTGTTCTACACTGGAAGGCAATTCAGTAAAATTAAAATATAATTAGTTTTCCACTGGTTAGTTATAAACACAACACAATTATAATTATGTCATCATTATAATATTATACTATAATTTAAGTGTAATAGCTATAACAGCTTGCACTTAGTAATCTATATATATGTATGTGTGTGTGAATCTATATACCCATTTGACCTTTACAATAACCTTAAATAGTAGGTATTATTCCAATTTTACAGATGAAGAGACTCAAGTTTACTTTACAAACAACATCCACAATATTATCTGAATATTAATTGGTGTAGCCACAATTCAACCTCAAGTTCCTCTGATTACACATTACATGAACTTGAAAACATTCAACAGCAAAGAAGAGTAACATGTCTGGGAATCAGGGCAATATGGAAAATGATGAAAGTGTCTGTTAAACAAATAGCTAGGTCATTCTACTAGGATGATTGGAATTATTAATAAAATAACCAGTATCATTTATTAGAATGGCCAAAATGCAGAACAGTGACGCCACCAAATGCTAGTGAGGAATGGAGCAACAGGAACTCTCACTCATTACTGGTGGGACTGCAAATGGTATCGCCACAGTGAAGAGCACTTTGGCAGCTCCTTAAAAACCTAAATATAGTCCCACCACACTGTCCAATAATCCTACTCCTTGGTGTTTACCCAAAGGAGCTGAAATTTTGAGCCAATCCAAAAACCTGCACACAGATATTTATAGCAGATTCATTCTTAATTGCCAAAGCTTGGAAGCACCCAAGATGTCCTCCGGTAGATAAACAGATAAACAAAGTGTGGTCCATCCAGACACTGGGATATTATTCAGGGCTAAAAAGCAATGAGGGTTGCACTGGTGGCTCAGCGGTAAAGAATCCGCCTGCAGAGCACGAGACATGCATTCAATCCCTGAGTCGGGAAGATCCCCTGAGAAGAAACTGGCAACCCACTCCAGTATTCCTGCCTGGGAAATCCCATGGACAGAGGCTCCTGGCGGGCTATAGTCAGTGGGATCACAAAAGAGTCGGACATGACTTAGCAACTAAACAATAACAATGACAAAAAGAAATGAGACATAAAACAAACTTAAATGCATACTAAGAGAAGGAAGCTAATCAGAAAAGGCTATATGCTCTATAATCCCAATTATATGACACCTAGAAAGGGAAAAACTATGAAGACAGTACCAAAAAAAAAAAAAACAATGTCCAGGGCTGGTCAGGGAAGACTTGAACAGACGAAGTACAGAGGATTATTAGGGCAGTAAAAATAATTGCCATGATACAATAATAATGGATAATTGTCATTACACATTTGTCTAAGCAAAAAATGTATGACACCATGAGTGAACTGTAATCTAAACTATGGACTTTGGGTGAACATGATGCATCAAAGTAGGTTCACCAGTTTTAACAAATGTGCCCCTCTGGTGTGGGATACTCATAAAGGGGGTTATGCCCCTGAGGGCAGTAGAAATGTAGGAAATTTCCATGTTTCTCTCTCAGAGGCATAACCCCCTTTATGAATATCCCACACCAGAGGGGCACATTTGTTACAAATTGTTGTAAATCTAAAACTGCTCTAAAAATAAAAGTCTTAAGAAATAATAATAATTTTATTTTTTTATTTTTTTTTATTTTATTTTTTTTTTATTCGGCGCCGGCCGCCGAACCTCGAGTCCAGCCTCTATTCTCGCCCAGGGCCGCGGGCGCAGTGGTCGGGACCCGGAGGCCGCCTGCCGAACTGTGAGCGAGCTAGGCGTCCCCGCGCCAATAATAATTTTAAAAACCCACAGATGGGTCAACAACAAAGAATGTTATTATGAGGGACTGAGCCTCCTAAAATTAAGATAAATGAGAGAAAAAAAAGAAAACCAGCATAGAAGGGCATTTCATGTGTTTTAAGAGCACAAATAATGTAACTAAACACCATTTTGCATGCTTAAAGAGAAAAACTTGGTCATTTAACACCTGAATTAATATAAGTAAGAATATCAATTGCAGATGACAAAAAGCAGATTTTATGTAAAATCTTTTAACTTTAAAAATAACAGAGTCCTTACTTTCAGAGGTCCATTCTGAAATAAACCATGAAACAACTGGTTAATTAAAAAGAAACAGCAATTTTATGAAATTTACCTGTGTCAACATAAATGTAAAAATGATGTCCCACCAAAAATAATAGTATTAATTTTTAGGTTTAAGTACTGAAAGCTGTATTCTTCTTAACATAAAATCATGGTTGGACATTTTGATCTCAGGCTTGATCCATTCCATGCTCAGTCCCTCAGAGTGTATCTTCATAGGATTCTTTACATCATCTGAAGCCTTTTTATTATTCTCCCACTGACTAAGCTGACAGGTGATAATTCTCCAAAATAAGAAGCACCATACTATGATGGCACCGATTTACAGGAGAATGAGCTGTCCTTTAATTAGTCAAAACAATCTGGGGTTTTCTAGACTTACTTTAAAGCTCAAGTACAGTTAACTACATTTTGGCTAAATGTGCTTTATATGAATCTTCTATAATGTACAAATAAATGGCTAATTTTCTCAACAAAGGGACTATACACTTTATGATCTCTAAAACTGTTTAATGTTCAACTCTTTGGAGCCAGATTGGAAATTATCCCTTAATTACTTATAATCATTAGGACTAAAATTACATGTTTATGATTCAGAATTTTTCATGTAATGTGAAACATTTGACTCTCAACATTTTAAACATTTTAAAATGAAGCTCAGATCTGCTTTTTGTCACAACAATAAGATATCAAATTCCAGGAGCTTCTTTATCCTGTTTCATTAATTCAGTTGTGGTTTGTGCTTTACTTTTAAATGAGGTGGCAAAAAATTTCATAACTTTCACTTTTAGATTTTCTCTTTTTTTAGGATATAAAAGTGACAAAAGTCAATCTTCAAAATATAGCAAAGTATAAAATATTTCAAACCGCAAATTCAGAGATTGCATTATTAATATCATTGTATATGTCCTTTTTCTAATGCAGGAAAAACTATTTACTTTTAATTTCAAAAACAGACAGCTTATTTCACAGTGACACAATAATTTGTGGAAAAAAGAAAAAAAAAAAAAACATGCTTTCCCTAAAGAGAAAATGATAAATTTTAGCAGTTCCCTTTGAGTATTGGTTGCTCAAAAAGTTCATTCAGGTTTTTCCATACATTGTTGCAGAACCCAACATTAAGACTCAAGCTTGGCTAATTCAGATCATGAAAGGTTACTATCAACCACTGACAACAGAATTTCAGAGTTCTACCCAGGTAGGAAGATGAAGAGAAAGCCACCAGAGGAGAAGAGGAGATTTAGATAAACAGACCCCATCAACTGACCACCACTTTGACCTCAGCCAGATATCGTAGGGGCTGAGAGAAGCCACAACAGGAATTCCAGAGGTGTAGCTGCCAAGAACACCTGAGCCAGCGGCTCCTTCTCCCACCGCATTTAATGTGCTACAGGCTGTTTTTTGCTTCTATAGGATCCAAAACTCTGGGAAATGATGCAGAGACTATTTGGACTCTCAGAGATCTTCACCGATGCCGACCAAGACACCAGCAGTCTGATCCCCTCAGACTAGCAGAGGTGACCAACAGTGAGAGCCACCAAGAACAGACTGGGAGTCCCAGCTGCTGTGGACTTTGGCAGTGGGGGGTAAGCCGTGCCCAGACACCAGACCTCTCCAGTCCCAGTGTCTAGGAGACCAAGAGACACAGAGATTGCATGCAATCCAGGGGACCCGTTCCCAACCCGAGGACACCTATCTGTAGGCTTTCTTTCACATCCTGAAACCTTCTTGGAAAATAAAGGAAAGGAGTCTCATGAAAGATGGGGCATTCAGTCAGAAGAGATCTTTCCCTGAAAGTTTAGGTTTGTTCCCATCTGCTCCCCTTCCCAGCCACCTGCACCCATCAGTGACAGAGGAGCACAAGGAGTGACTATCTACTGAGAAACAGAGACAAGGTTTTCTTGCAAAAGCAGTCTCAGCCGCAATGAGTCAAATTCATATCTGACACACCATATAGCACGTCCCAGACATGATTTTAGGACTGCAAGATATTTAGGAATCTAGTCATTTCTTTAAAAGCTTTGTCATTTCTCCACATTCCAGCAGTTACCTGTGCTAGACACTGGCCACATGTGGCAGTTTACCTGTAAATTAAAACCAAGCAGAATTAAAACTTCAGTTTCTGAGTCACACTGGGCACACTTCAAGCGACCAACAGGCACACGTAGCCAGGGGCTGCCATACTGGACGGCTCAGATAGAGGATCATCAGAGCACATCGAATGGACAGCACCATGACAGACTATGAAATTAAAAGACGCTTACTCCTTGGAAGGAAAGTTATGACCAACCTTGATGGCATATTAAAAAGCAGAGACATTACTTTGCCAACAAAGGTCTGTCTAGTCAAGGCTATGGTTTTCCCAGTGGTCATGTATGAACTATAAAGAAACCTGAGTGCAGAAGAATTGATGCTTTTGAACTACGGTGTTGGAGAAGACTCTTGAGAGTCCCTTGGACTGCAGGGAGATCCAACCAGTCCATCCTAAAGGAGATCAGTCCTGGGTGTTCTTTGGAAGGACTGATGCTGAAGCTGAAACTCTAGTACTTTGGCCACCTGATGTGAAGAGCTGACTCATTTGAAAAGACCCTGATGCTGGGAAAGATTGAGGGTGGGAGGAGGAGGGGATGACAGAGGATGAGACGGTTGAGTCGGATGGCATCACCGACTCAAGGGACATGAGTTTGGGTAAACTCTGGGAGTTGGTGATGGACAGGGAGGTCTGGAGTCCTGCAATCCACGAGGTTGCAGAGTCAGACATGACTGAGCGACTGAACTGAACTGAACAACAGACTATACTATGCCTGCTGCCTGATAACAGGAGATGGAAAATAACCCAACATAGAAAAGAAGTATTCCTGATTTTAATTTTTGAAAGTTTAAACACATGGGCACATAGAAGTCCCAGATGTATCCACAACATTGAGGAGAAGAGAGCTTAACAAGACTGATGCATTCTCTAGACTATATATTTTTTTTTTTTCCTTTTTTTTTTTTTTTTATTCTTCCAATTTTATTTTATTTTTAAACTTTACATAATTGTATTAGTTTTGCCAAATATCAAAATGAATCCGCCACAGGTATACATGTGTTCCCCATCCCGAACCCTCCTCCCTCCTCCCTCCCCATACCATCCCTCTGGGCCGTCCCAGTGCACCAGCCCCAAGCATCCAGCATCATGCATCCAATTCTCTAAAGGCAGAAACCATGGTCTGGAGAGGAAGAAGTTTCCAATTCAGGGATCCAGGGATGCAGCGGAAGTAGGCAATTGCCGGGATTTTGAAAAGCACAAAGGCTGTACTTCCTTTCTTTGATGTAGCTTGGGAGCAGTCAAATGACTGCCAACTATGAAAAGGGAGAGGGCACCAGACCTGAAGAGGCTGATCTGACACAAACACAGCATGTCCCTGAGGTTATCTATGGGAAACATAATCGAGGGCCATATGGCGTGACGGTCATCTCAGCAGACCTCTGTGTGCGCAGGCAGAGGACCGAAAACAAGACAGATAAGCCCCCACACACATCTTCCCTCCACCCCACTTCCATAACAATATCTTAACACCATTTACCTCAAACTTGGATAAATCTCAGGGAGCTGAGAGGCAAGGGTTGGATCAGAAAGTCACTGAAGTTGGGTTTCTGCCATTCTAATTGATGGTGATTCCAAATGGGTCTATATGTCTTACCACCCAAGTTGAGAAATGATACTCATACCCTTCATACTTCCTTACAAATAGGATTTAATACGTCAATTCACCAGGGCCCTGGCATTATGCCTTGTCCAAAAAAAAAAAAAAAGGCCATTTTGTCAACAGTGCCAAATTCACAAATGATACTTTTGAATGCTTTCCAAATTTGGGGGTAGGTGCCATGTGTTCCTGGTGATTAATGTGCATCTAATTTGTCGATTAGTATAGAACATCCAGTCCTGCTGATATCATAAGTTCAGGATGGAAAAAAAATTATTTTAGCAGTTCACAGGCACAAATATACATGAAAATAAAAAAACCAATGTACATAATTGGAAAAAACACTAAAGAATAGAGGGTATCATAAATTACTTAATTTTAATCAAATCCAAAACTGTTCCTAAGGAATCAGGAGTGACTGTGCTATGTTCTAGTTAACTGATTAATATTATAAAATATGGAAGATTCTAGCACTGTCTTTTCAATAATTTCTTAAATGTTGAAGACTATCCGTAAAATACTGCAATGTTCTTCTCATGAGACTCATGACATACAGGGTATGTTTCAATAGATGGCCAAATCCCAAGCCTGGTAATTCATTTCATTTACTCTCTCTGTTACACAATTCATTTTCATAAGCTGAAGCCCTAGAGTTGAAATTATAGGGACATATGAGGAAAAATGCGGTCAATGAACTATATCACCCATTAAACTCACAACAGAGTGGAGATTTTTATTAAGAAAAATCTGATCTACAGCAATTTCCCACTATTATTTCCTTCCTTAAACTCAGTTACCTTTAAAATTGAACATGCTGTCTGTTTGCAGCTTCTAAATTTCCTTGAATTGATTCCATGAAGCTGAGCAGTCACAGAACCAACCAACAGCTTTTTTTTTTTCTGTATGTGGTTTTAGATATGTCATCTCAAGAGCCCTTTTGAAAACATTATTTCATTGTTGACATTTTTAGGGAGGGAACGCTCTCTGCACGAGTAGCATCCACTTTCATTTCGCTTTACAGCCCCCTTTGCAGTAAGGAAAATCATTTTCTAAAATCTCAAAGGAGGAATGAGAGTGAAAAAGCAAACTTTTTAAAACAATGATATTGAGTTTCAAAATTCTGTCAATTTCAAATTCTAGTAACACATAGAGCAATGAAATGTCTGATAAATTCCAAGAGATATATTGGTCTCAAAAAACCATAGCAAAATATCCCTAAGGTTTCCCTTGCTAGTTTGATTTCAACATTAGTTAAGGATCATTGCTGATGAATGTGTATTTCATGGGCTTTTGGGTAGCTACAGCACAACTTTAACCTCTGGCATATTTCAGGTATTTTCTAACCAGAAATGGTATAACATCTGGAACATTTCAATGTAGTTCCTAACTTCTTTAAAAAAAAAAAAGCACTTGAGAAGTTTAGTAGCATAAACAGCATTTGAGAAGCATGGATCACATTTTTTCAATATCCAAGCTTTCAGTAGTACTCTTCTTTGCGTTTTTTTTTTCCCTCTGCAATTTTAAATGTGGAAGAAAGCAGATTTCATTACTCTAAACACAAAATTAACATCCTAGGGAATAATCAAAGTAGTTATTCCATATGTAAACAGCATTTTAAATGACATCAAAGTTAATGGACTCTAAAAAAAACTGATTTCAAGAGATTTTGCATAGTTACTTGAAACATTAGGAAATGTTTACCCTATTTTAAGTTTCCTAGGGAATATATTTGAAATTATTCTAGGAATAAATATTAAAATCCTCTTTCTTTCATAATTATAGTGTGGTCTAAATATTGGAATACATGATAGATTTAGTATATATGAGTGTGTACATACATAGGTGTGTAATTGTGTACATATAGCAATTTTTTGTCAATCCTCTTTATGCTATCATTTGTGCATTAAGATCTAGCTTCTTTCAGTGAATTCATTAGTATCTGTTAGAAAAAGATACTGCATTTGAAATTTGTAAGCAATCCAGATATGTATTTTAAATGAGGGCGAAATTTACTTAGATATTTATAAATTCTGGTCCTTTTAATTAAGGCCTAGGATAGTACTCACTCTCAGACATAGAAATTGGCATTTTAATAAATGCTTGCTATTAAATGCTTGCTATTATTATTTCCTGTTAACATTAGACCCTATTATAGCTCTCCATGTGCTGAAATAATCTGTAATTTAAAATATGTACTTATGAATTTATTAATGACATGAAATATGAATTTAAGAAAATTATATTAATGTCTTTCCAATGACTGCCATCATACCTAAGACTGCTGAATATGAAAGTAACAAAGAATCGATGCTTTTCAAATCCGTTACACTTGGGTGGGTGCATATTTAATACATTAAATTTAAATATACGGTCTTCAGCCTGGGAAGTCCACTAACTGAGATAGTTGGAGGTAACGAAATTTCCACCAGTGTATATAAGCTTCTGAGAGTCACAGACACATAAATTTTAAAATTTTCCCTAGAGGAAGAAAACTCAAGACACTGAATATTCATCCATCAATTGACCAAATTCAAGTTCCTTGCTCCGAGGCTCTGGAAGGTTCCTGCAGCTGTGCCTTAGGTGCCTGCAAAGTCAGCAGCTATTTTCAGAGAGAAGACAGCAAACATGATGAGAAAACCACCACAGCGACTACCACGATTCAGGCAGTATTTAAGAAAAACAGTCATGTCCTCTATACAACACATTACATTTTAAGATCCATTCAAGTATTCAACAGATACCCCTACAACTAAGATGGGCACATGATTACATCTAAACCTATGAGTATTTTAATCTACTTTGTCCTAAAGTCTACAGCAATGATAAATGAATGAAAATCAGTGAAAAGAATTTTTGGCAAATATTTATCAAGACCTTAAAAGATGTAAAATAATGTGGCATTTTTAAAGTACCTACTTGTCTAGAAAAAAATATTCTCTTCATTTCATGAAAGGATTATTGCTACTCTTTTTAATTGTTTGAATAATTTATTCCTTTCGTTAAGAAAAGTATAACCCAGAGGTGGAGATTAAGATGGTGGAACAGAAGGACGTGGAGGTTATCTTCTCCCAAAAATACTCAAAAATACATCTACGTGTGGAACAACTCTCACAGAATACCCACTGAATGCTGGCAGATCTCATACAATCAGTTCTGCAAGAAAGATCACCACGTAACCAAGTAGGATGAAAGAAAAAAGTAAAATAAAGCATAACACAGAGTGGCTTCTTTATGAAATGAATAGGAAAACAGACATAAAATAATCAAACATGGTGAAAATATTAAAGAAGGGAACTGTCATATTTGAGGTGCCCATTGTATGCTACATACCAAATAGAGTTATCAATAGTTTAATCTGTGTAAAGGTATTTATTCCTACACAAGGGAGTTCCTATCCAAGCGCATAATATTAAATTTAGGCTTGCGGGTCAAACTCAATGTCCGAAAACCAGTCAAGTGAATCAAATTGAAGCTTTTCTAAATCAAAGATCTACATCATCCATAACCCCAAGTGAACCGATGATTTAACATTATTCAGGGGTTAGAAATGCAAACTTTTCTTCTAAGTTTTTCTGTATATTTAAAACACAAAGGAATTTTATTTTGTTTATGGAAAGCATAGCAGTGGGCACAAACATTCATTCTGATGGCAGCAAACCTATTATTATGTCACCCAAAAAGGAGTCCTTTCAAGATTTAAATTTTTAGAGGAGGAAACTTGTAGCCCCTAAATATATGTTAAGCTATGTTTCCATGCTTCAAAAACACACAAACAAAGGGGCATTTATAATATCTCCAAACCTTTCGGGGACAAACCTCCCACACACACACCAGAATTGCAGTTAGCCCCACACACTGCTCCCAGCAGCTCAGTAGCACGTAAAGGCTAAGATGTGCACCCTCACTAATTATTCACTTCTCAGATTGCACTATCCAGGAGCTCAGGGAGGAAAGGCAAGACCGCCTCTCCCTGGCTGAGAAGGGTGTTTCTGTCACACCCACGAAAGCCCATCCTCATCAACACACCGGACAAGGACTCAGGAGTGATCTCTAGGAAGTCGATGGTACAGGTCAGACCCTCAGTCATGTCCGACCATTTGCAATGCTGTGGACTGTAGCCCACCAGGTTCCTCTGTCCATGGAATTTTCCAGGCAAGAATACTGGAGTGGATTGCCATTTCCTCCTCCAGGGATATTCCCCACCCAGAGATCAAACATGCATCTCTAGCATCTCCTGCATTGGCAAAAGGATTCTTTACCACTGCGCCACCTGGAAAGCTGATGGTGCAGGAGCTGTAAGTATAAGGACCAGGAATGTCAAAGGACATGAGAAGAGGCCATCAAAATGCTGTTCGAAGGCTGGCCAGGATGTCACGGGTCTGTGTTTGCACGAGGATTCATTGTGTGCTTAAAATATAATTCACCGCCCTTTGACAAATATGCATTCTTCACAAACATGTTTAGTAATAAATCCCTCAATATTGCATGATTGTATGACTTCATATTATAACCGAGCAGGCCCCTATGGGCCTTCCCAGGACAGGCGTCTCCCCACATGTCCTCTTGCCTGCAGAAGAGCTGAAGTCTCCCAGGCCCCACCTGAGTCACAAAGTCTTGCCTCCATACTTAATGACTGAAAGGATGTGAACAGGTAGTGAACAAGAGTAGCAGTCAGATCAGGAGAATAAATAACAATGCAAACAGGCTATCAGCCAAATGCAGTCACAGGATCTTTGGTTCCTCCATGAAGTACACAGATAACAGTATATGATGTACATTTCCTTGGTTGTTTTATAGATGCTAAAACCTCACCCAGTGGAAGAAGTTAACTACTTGACCATAAGCATGTAGCCCCCAGACTTACTGGAGCCTGATGTTAACCCCTGTGACATCATCCTGTTACCTCACCATCAACCAGTCAGAAAACTGTGCATAGCTGATCACATACCCTGCAACCAGCCTCCTTCAACTGGCCTGTAAACATGCTTTGGCGAAACCCCATCAGAGAGTTTGGATTTTTTGAGCAATAGGTACCCCACGGAGAAGGCAACAGCACCCCACTCCAGTACTCTTGCCTGGAAAATCCCATGGATGGAGGAGCCTGGTGGGCTGCAGTCCATGGGGTCACTAAGAGTCGGACACGACTGAGCGACTTCACTTTCACTTTTCACTTTCATGCACTGGAGAAGGAAATGGCAACCCACTCCAGTGTTCTTGCCTGGAGAATCCCAGGGATGGGGGAGCCTGGTGGGCTGCCGTCTATGGGGTCGCACAGAGTTGGACACGACTGAAACGACTAAGCAGCAGCAGCAGGTACCCCAAGCTCCTTTTCAGGTACCCTATAATAAACGCTGCCCTTTCCTTCACCACAAGCCCATGTCAGTAGACTGGCTTTACTGGGCACTCTGGCAAGTGGACCCAATTTGGTTGGGTAACAATACCACCTATGAATTTTTTATATGTTTTTCTTTTAGCCCCCATCATCAAAAAAAAAAAAAAAGAATAGGCAACAAAATAAACCAAATAAAAACTATAACAGTTTGCTTTCTTTTTCATGGAGTTTCAGTTAGTGGTGTGCATGTGTGTGTGCTCAGTTGTGTCGGACTCTTGTGTGACCCTATGGCTCCTCTGTCCATGGAATTTTCCAGCAAGAATATGGGATTGGGTTGCTATTTCCTACACTAGGGGATCTTCCCAACTCAGGGATGGAACTCCTGCACTCACACAGGCTGATTTTTTAACTCTGGGCCACGTGGGAAGCCCCTCGATTATGGTAAAGACAGCTTAGTTATTGGTAATATTAAAAATTCACATAGCCTTGTACCCAGGTAATCCAATAGTAATGTGCATTATTCGAGACTTACTTTATTGTAGGGTATTTGGTACCTATGCTGGTTAATTCTGGTTTGTCCCCCCCAACATTTCATTACCTGCCCTTCTCTGCTCTTTGTACTCAGTGAACAGCAGCATACAGGGTCCCCGACCACTGCAGCAGCCAGTCAGGGGGCAGCAACAGGAGACTGCAAGTCCGGGTTCCAGTTCTAGGTGATCCACCTTTGCCCCCTTAGGGGCCTCTGCCTCCCAAGCTCTGGGGCTAGGACTCCCGTCATCGACCCTACCAGACCTGGGGTGGTTATTGACAACTTCCCTCCGTGCTAGACTGGGCACTTTAACTTGAACCCTGACCATACCTCCCTTCCTTAAACTGCATCAGGAAAAAACTCTGAGGGTGTCTTTTGTGTCTGCACACAAAGTGATAGAAGAAAATAAGCAACAATTAAGACAATGGGAAATCATCAATAAAAGGATTACATAATCGTGGAAAAAAGCTTGTGTTTCTGTGTTAGCTGCTAAGTCATGGCTGACTCTTTGTGACCCCATGGACTCTAGCCCACCAGACTCCTCTGTCCATGGAATTTTCCAGGCAAGAATACTAGAGTGGGTAATCATTCCTTTCTCCAGGGGATCTTCCCAACCCAGGGATCACACCCAGGTCTCCCACATTGCAGGCATATTCTTTATCATCTGAGCCACCAGGAAAACTGGAAAAAAGCTTAGACTTCAGTAATAAACTCCAATCAGGTTCTACAGTCCATTTATAAAGGTAGGTTGTAAATCTGATTTCAAACTTTCAGAGGTCAGAGAAAATTTCAGCTTTTGGGTCCCTTTCTTTGCAGGATCTTCTTCTTTTTTTTTTTTTTCCATTATCTTTAAATTGAAGTTTAGTTAATTTACAATATTGTGTTAGCTTCAAGTATACAGCAGCAGTGATTAGTTATGCACGTATAGTTCTTCTTCAAATTCTTTTCCATTATAGGTTATTATTAACATAAGACATTGAGTATAGTTCCTGATGCTATACAGCAGCTCTCCATTGTAAATTAGGATTTTGTGACTAACATGTAATCATTACTGCCTATCTCTGGAGTAGGAAAAGACAAGCTACTCCAATATTCTCGCCTGGGAAATTTCATGAATGGAGGAATCGGGAGGGCTACAGTCCATGGGATCCCAATGGGTCAAATTTGCATAAATAAGATACTTCAGTGGCAATCAGTTAAGACCACTGTCTCTTGGTAAGACAGTCTTGCCACTATCATACTGTGTGATAATATAATGACCACAGGCAATCTGAGATCCAGCTATGATGAAGGTAATTAAAGGATTCATTTACTGTCGGTCTTCTGGGATCTATGCACGCAGTCAGAATAATCAATATATTATCATTTCCTTCCTCAGGTAGAAATGGATTCCTGGAATCCTCCTACTGGTTACTTTCTAGGCATTGTGACACAGAGGTTTTATCACAATAAAAGCATTTCCTACTGTGCCTAGCAATGGAAGGACGTGGGTAGTGGAGGAGAAAAAAGATTTGGAATTGTACAGACCATGATATGACTTCAGTGGAAAATTATTCCAATCATCAGGCCTATAAAACTCTAAGTGGAGAATTTGGTTCTCATCAATGCCTAGTCAAAACAGAAGTTCTCTGCTATCAGCAATAAACTTGATAAACAACCATACTTACTCTCTTATATGGGAATTGTATGAAATAGAATTTATCATAACCCCAGGGTTTTCGGAGCACAAACCTGAAGCAGTACTACAAACAGCACGTCTGACGTTGTGCAAAGTTGCATGTTTTATTCATCTTGGCTATCAATAATAAAATACATGCTAGAGGGAAGATTGAATTAAGTTTCTATTTTTCTCAGGGGGATAAATATAAAATCAGTGTCTTATGAAGAGGAGATTAAAAAGCATGCAGTCAAAAATTTTGGAAAAAGTGTTAAATCTATCTCAGTCATTTAACTTCTGAAATGATTAAAGTATTGTTCTAAATTTCATGACATTTGTGGCATTTATCAGTTTTCAAATTTGCATTTTCTTATGAATTTGTTTCCTTGTCTCAAATATTCACATTCATATCTGTAGCTTCTTAGTCTTTCTTTTAAAGAGATTTCAAAATTAATTAAGGATGCAGATGCCACAAAACCCATTTTGTTCTGTTTCTTATTTCTCCCTGCCATGGTAAAGCTAAGATTACCAATTACATTAAATTGTTCTTAATATTTTTTTTTAATATTTATTTATTTGACTGTGTCAGGTCTTAGTCACAGCATGTGGGATCTAGTTTCCTGACCAGGGATTGAACCCAGGCCCCTCTGCATTGGGAGCTCAGAGTCTTAGCCACTGGACCACCAGGGAAGTCCCTGTTCTTAATATTAAAAATTATGTGTATTTTTGTTAAGAGGAAGTATATATTTCCTTGCATTAGTGTCTAATCCACAATGGTGCATTAATAAAGGAATACAGAATTCAGATCAGTAATAATGATTATATTTTAAAAAAAAATTTAAGAATGAATATATAATACCCAGGAGAGAAAAATTAAGTTAAAAAATTCCATGAAATTAAACACGGAATGTTATATTTGGGGCACCCCTCTATTCAACACCCACTTGAATAACTTGTTGGGAGTTATTAGAGACATATTTAGGACAGGCCCTCAAAGAAAACCAAGACAGAAACACAAGATGCATTTCTGCAATCTTACTGTGAAGCCTATGATTGAACAAAAATCAGTGCAAAGGACAAGCTAAGCTGTGAGCCTAAATGAATATGAAATAGCCTGGGATTTGGGGAAGAACAAACTGGAGTGGGTGAGGTGGGTGCCCTCCTTCTAACAGAAATTCCAGCAGGAGTAGAAAGATAAACATCATGACTCAGAGTAGGTATCTTAGGCGCTGTACCTCCACTGAGTTTTTCAGGCTTGGGTGACTACCAAGAATTACACCCAATAGATGGACGAAGAGAAAATCATTCTCTCTTACAGAATGGAATACTTTAATTTAAAGAGAAAGTAAAATCTTCAAAAATTAGATGAAATCTACAATTAACCTTATTGATCGTGGCATAAGGTCACAAAAGAGATCAAAAGCCTTAAGATCAAGTCACCTTCATACCTATTCAGCTCCTGCACTTTTCTGATAGCGGGCAAGTTCCTTGATGTAAACGTTATCATCTGCAAAATAATGGGGCTGCAGTTGAATTTCTTAGGTTCTTTCTCTATCCAAAAGCCAAGCCTGACAACAAGGTCCTATGACTGGTGCCTGGATCTAAAGAGCCACAGCTTTCCTGACTTAATTTTCTTTGACAAGTTACTCAATCTCCCCTTGACTCAACTTCCTCAAGGGCCAAACAGAGATAACAATATCTTTTTCTCCTTCTAATGTATTTGACAGGAATGGTGAAAAATTACACTGTTCTTAAACTAAAAGAACACACTAAACTTAGCATGCCATGGTGAATACTGCACCTCAGAAGGTCACTTTACAAATGCTAGTTTTTAGGGGAAAAATATGCTTGGGGATTTGCAGGTATTTTACAAGTGAAATCAAAGTATATTAAAGCACATTTGTTAGCAGTCATAGCACTCTCTCACAGAACTTAACAAATTGCTAGTTATATAATATACGTTTAAGTTATTAATATGTATTCAACATCTTCTCCTCTGAAAGGTAAGATACACAGTCAGTTGTTCCTTGTTGTTCTTCAGTCGCTCAATCGTGTCCTACTCTTTGGAAGCCCATGGACTGCAGCACGCCAGGCCTCCCTGTCCTTCACCATCTCCTGGAGCTTACTCAAACTCATGTCCATTGAGTCAGTGATGCCATCCAACCATCTCATCCTCTGTCATCCCCTTCTCCTCCCGCCTTCAATCTTTCCCAGCATCAGAGTCTTTTCCAATGAGTCAGATCTTCACATTAGGTGGCCAAAGTGGTACATAATAAATATCCAATGTGTTTTTACAAACATACATGGTTGAAGACATATGTTACATTTGAAGACCTTCAGAAAGAGAAATAGAACAATCTTCCACAATAATCCATTTCATCCAAAATTTTTAAAAAAATTTTTATCTCTGCAAATTGCAGCACAGAAATGTTAGATTTCCACCTTGTACACAGGATTCTCAGCTATTTGAAAATCAGCTTTATGCTTGTGTGTATGTGTGTGTGCCCAGTTGTGTGTGACTATGCAGCTCTGTGGACTGTAGCCCTCCAGGCTCCTCTGTTCATAGAATTTTCCAGGCAAGAATACTGGAGCAGGTTGCCATTTCCTACTCCAGGGGATCTTCCTAACTCTGGGATCAAACCCACATCTCTTGTATCTCCTACACTGGCAGGCAGATTCTTTACCACTGTGCCACCTAGGAAGACCATCATCTATCCTAATTATATCTTTAGTTACATCTGAATTCTGCAGAAGTCCCTCCACCTCCCCACAAATTTCCAATTTTACGGATCCCACATCTTCCTTTCTCTTGGTTTACATATCATTTCACTGTATACCACTTAGAAACTTCCTGAGAAAGAATACTGGAGGGCAAATTTTTTCAAATACTTGGCCTTAGGGTGTCTTTAGGCAAGCATTATGTGGGATTGACCACTTAGTTGACTACAGAATTCTCAGTGGAAAATCATTACACTTGAAAATTTTGAAGGAATTTATCTTACACACAGTTTAGAATGTCTCCATGAAGTGACATTCTTCTTTTATTCACTTGATAACAAAGAATTCTTTGTCTGTTTATTTGAATGTATTTTTTAAATCTTTTCTAGAAATTTATTTTTATTGAAGTATAGTTGATTTACAATGTTGTGTTAGTTCAGGGTGTACAGAAAAGTGATTCAGTTATACATACATATTTTTTTCAAATTCTTTTCTCTTAAACAAAATATTAAGTAGAGTTACCTGTGCTAAACAGTGAATCTTTATTGGTTATCTATTAGTACATAGTAGGTGTATCTGTTAATCCAAAATTCCTAATTTATCTCATACACACACACCCATCCCCTTTGATAACAATAAGTTAGTTTTCTAAGTCTCTGGATTTGTTTCTGCTAAATTCATTGTATTTTTAAGATTCGACATGTAAGCACCATCATGTGATATTTATCTTTCTCTGTCTGACTTATTTTATTGTTGTTATTCAGTTACTCAGTCGTATCTGAGTCTTTGCGACCCCATGGACTGCAGCACACCAGCTTTCCCTGTCCTTCACCATCTCCTGGAGTTCACTTAAACTCATGTCCATCGAGTCAGTGACGTCATCCATCCGTCCTGTCCTCTGTCTACCCCTTCTCTTCCTGCTCTCAATCTTTCCCAGCACTGGGGTCTTTTCCAATGAGTCAGTTCTTCACATCAGGTGGCCAAAGTATTGGAGTTTCAGCTTCAACATCAGTCCTTCCAATGAGTATTCTGGGTTGACTTCCTTTAGGATTGACTGGCTGGATCTCCTTGCAGTCCAAGGGACTCTCAACAGTCTTCTCCAACATCACAGTTCAAAAGCATCAAATCTTCGGCACTCAGCCTTCTTTAGGCTCCAACTCTCACATCCATGCATGACTGGAACAACCATAGATTTGACTATAGGCACCTTTATCAGCAAAGTGATGACTAAGTTTGTCATAGATTTTCTTCCAAGGATCAAGCAAGTCTTTTAATTTCATGGCTGCAGTCACTGTCTGCAGTGATTTTGCCCAAGAAAATAGTCTATTTCCATTTTCCCCCATTTATTTGCCATGAAGTGATGGGACCAGATGCCACGATCTGAGTTTTTTGACTGTTGGGTTGTAAGTCAGCTTTATCTAGTCTCCCCTTTCACCGTATTTTGCTTAGTGTGATAATATTTTGGTCCACCCATGTTGCTGCAAATGGTATTATTTCATTCCTTTTTTCATGGCTGAGTAACATTCTACTGTATTTAAATACCACATCATCTTTATCCATTCATCTGTCAGTGGACATCTAGGTTGCTCCAGTCTATTGGCTACTGTAAACAGTGTTTCTATAAACACTGGGGTGCAAGTATCTTTTTGAATTTTAGATTTCTCCAGATATATGCCAGAAGAGCAGGATTGTGGACCATAGTTTATTAACTAAAAATGAAATAACATTTGAATTTTCTATTGTCTCTACTGTTTATATGCCAGTTGTTTCTCTGTTATGCTTTTTTTTTCCCCTGGAAACTTTTAAAATCTTGCTTTTATTCCCAATGTTCGGAAGTTAATAATGATGCACTTATCACCCACATCCTTCAAATCACTGTCCTTGGAAATTGGGCCTAAATCTGGATACCATGTCCTGTACTCTTTATTTCTGAAAAAACTAATAATCAATTACATACTTATCTATTTATGTATTTTTTGCACATGATATTTTTCTATTTTTGGAATTTCCATCAACCATTGTTTCTTACAGATAGACCCCATACCTTTTTGATTCTTTCAGTTCTCACTATCCATCTTTGTACTTTTCCTACTTTCTATTATCTTATTTTTATACTACCTTATATTTGAACTTCTATTTTGCTTCTCATATCTTTAATTTCTGAGAGACTTTCAGATTTGTCAATTTTTTAAATTATTATTATAGAGAAACAATATATTCTTCCATTCTCTCAGGATAATAATTTATAGCTTTTCTGAAGCTTTCTTTTGCTCTCTGAAAGTCTTCATTTTCTGTGTTCCCTTCCTTTTTATTTGGATTTGTAACATTAGAGGTTTCCCTTAACTCACTGAGGAGTAAAGCACTGAATGAGTGGTCTGTCACTGCAGCTTGTGTCCAATCAACGGGGTTCACAAGATGCACTTCGAGCTTTTCCACCAGAGTTGAAGCTCCATGTTCAAGTGTGTGAAGGTCTTTTGTCTGAGCTGGTTCAGTTCCTGCTCAGTTTCCCAGAAGGCTGTGCAAGTGTGAGAATCAGGAGTCTTGTGGAGACTGAAGCACCATCTCTTTGTTGACAAATTTTCATTCTCTGTTTTGCAGAGCACATTACCCCACCCCACTCCATAACTGTGAGACCAAATCCAAACATTCCCTGGTTCCATATTTGTTTATTTTTAAAATACACAAAAGTATAGGCTCCTATTTTAAAAGAAAGATTATTTCCAAAAGGACATTTTATGATTATTTTAATGACAAGAATTAACATAAAATTAAATTATATGGTATATAGCATCAGTTCTACTCCAAAAGAAAATCTATTTACGTGTGATTGTCTACTATTTTAAACATGTCCTCAAAATTTTTCTGAAAAATTACCCTTTTATTCATATTACAATCTTTCATAATTGCAATTTATACCATATTGCTCTCATTTTCCTCCCAATGGAATCAAGTCCCTCTTAATAAAGGCTATATTAAAAGAGTAAGCCCTCATTAAAAGTAGGCCAGACATCTCAATTCAGATTTCAATGACCCCATTATACAATGCAGAATTAAATCTTAAGAAAGGGCCATATTCTGCATTTTTTAAGTGCTGGGAGGTCTAAAATATACATCTTTTGTCCCTGTTTTCTCCCTGAGCTAAAAGGTTATTATTAAAAAATCAGATTGAGTTTTGTCTTTTTTTCTAACTGACTTCAAATGAACTGAAATAAACAATGCAGTGTAATTAAAAGTAAGATTTGCAAAGCAAAAAGTCATTGCAGAGGCTCAAGAACAAGCCAGATTAATAACTAAGACAGACTGGTAGACAAACCAAGTACATTAAATCCAGAGTGACAGAGAAAACTGGAGGCAGACATGAGAGCTATCAGGGAACTACTGGAAGAATACAAATTATTGTAAAACACAAGGAAAAAGAACAAGACAAAGCCTGCAAACCCACATTCCAGAGCTAGATTTCTCCCACATCTGTGTCACCACATATTGCAAAATTTTAAAATCACAGAAAAATCTAGATTTTTTCAGCTCTTCTTGATAGTATGAGATCAGTCAACACTCGTCCCATTTCCAACCAGGGATCAAACCTGCATCCTCTGTATTGAAAGGTGGATTCTAAACCACTGGACCACCAGAGAAGTCCCATTAAGTCATTATTTTTAATATGAATATTTACTCAATAAAAAGAAATGCACACTCACTGCAGAAATTGTTAAAAATATAGAATGTGTAAAGGAAAAATACTCATAATTTCACAATCTAAAATAATCACTATCCTGCTTGTTTTTAATACACATGTATTTTTGTTAACTTGCTTGCTAAAATTTAATAGCAATTATACAAACAGAATTTACCATGTCAGTAAAAGTTTTTGAAATAATTTTTTTCTATGACTGTATTACCTCATATCGTGTCATAATTTATTGCCCAAGGTTTGAGGACTATGTTTCTAATACAGCTTATTATAAATATTGCCATCATAAAAATATTTACTAGCATCTCACATTATTTTTGTAGACAGATGATGGAAAAAAGAATAACGAACCAATTCGTTTGAAACTATACAGGTAAACCAACTTACATAATTTTAGCCGTGTATACCTTAAGTCATAATCTGACGAGCGTTGATTAGTTTTGTTTTAAAATATTTAATTATTTGGCTTTCAAAAATCACTGAATCAGCTACTCATGTGTTACCTGTCATTTATTTTATTTACGGTATTTAGTATACACGGAATGTGAAGTCAAGTGGGCCTTAGAAAGCATCACTATGAACAAAGCTAGTGGAGGTGATGGGATTCCAGTTAGAGTTCTTTCAAATCCTGAAAGATGATGCTGTGAAAGTGCTGCACTCACTATACCAGCAAATTTGGAAAACTCAACAGTGGCCACAGGACTGGAAAAGGTCACTTTTCATTCCAATCCCAAAGAAAGGCAATGCCAAAGAATGCTCAAACTACCGCACAATTGCACTCATTTCACACGCTAGTAAAGTAATGCTCGAAATTCTCCAAGCCAGGCTTCAGCAATACATGAACCGTGAACTTCCAGATGTTCAAGCTGGTTTTAGAAAAGGCAGAGGAACCAGAGATCAAATTGCCAACATCCGCTGGATCATGGAAAAAGCAAGAGAGTTCCAGAAAAACATCTATTTCTGCTTTATTGACTATGCCAAAGCCTTTGTGTGGATCACAATAAACTGTGGAAATTTCTGAAAGAGATGGGAATACCAGACCACCTGACCTGCCTCTTGAGAAACCTATATGCAGGTCAGGAAGCAACAGTTAGAACTAGACATGGAACAACAGACTGGTTCCAAATAGGAAAAGGAGTACGTCAAGGCTGTATATTGTCACCCTGTTTATTTAACTTATATGCAGAGTACATCATGAGAAACACTGGGCTGGAAGAAGCACAAGCTGGAATCAAGATTGCCGGGAGAAATATCAATAACCTCAGATATGCAGATGACACCACCCTTATGGCAGAAAGTGAAGAGGAACTCAAAAGCCTCTTGATGAAAGTGAAAGAAGGAAGTGAAAAAGTTGGCTTAAAGCTCAACATTCAGAAAACAAAGATCATGGCATCCGGTCTCATCACTTCATGGGAAATAGATGGGGAAACAGTGGAAACAGTGTCAGACTTTTTTTGGGGGGGCTCCAAAATCACTGCAGATGGTGACTGCAACCATGAAATTAAAAGATGCTTACTTCTTGGAAGAAAAGTTATGACCAACCTAGATAGCATATTCAAAAGCAGAGACATTACTTTGCCAACAAAAGTCTGTCTAGTCAAGGCTATGGTTTTTCCAGTGGTCATGTATGAATGTGAGAGTCGGACTGAGAAGACAGCTGAGTGCTGAAGAATTGATGCTTTTGAACTGTGGTGTTGGAGAAGACTCTTGAGAGTCCCTTGGACTGCAAGGAGATCCAACCAGTCCCTTCTAAAGGAGATCAGCCCTGGGTGTTCTTTGGAAGGAATGATGCTGAAGCTGAAACTCCAGTACTTTGGCCACCTCATGCAAAGAGTTGACTCACTGGAAAAGACTCTGATGCTGGGAGGGATTGGGGGCAGGAGGAAGAGGGACAACAGAGGATGAGATGGTGGATGGCATTACCGATTCAACAGACGTGAGTTTCAGTGAACTCCGGGAGATGGTGATGGACAGGGAGGCCTGGCATGCTGGAATTCATGGGGTCACAAAGAGTCGGACACGACTGAGTGACTGGACTGAACTGAACTGAAAATATTTTATCTTGAGGAGTCAAATATATTTTATTTTGTTAATGGTTTCTTCCTCTGCTTTCTATGGTAAAATGTCCCAATGCCACTAAAACCAGAGAATCAATAAATTTGTTGAAGAATTATAACTATTTGTTCTTTTTTGAAAAAATTTATTAATACTTCTGAATCTTTATTTGGTATATGATGGAAAGCTTCTATACTACCTTTTTGTTTGTGGACATTAAATTTAGAGTATATGGCACAACTGAAAGTTAACAATATAAATAAAAATATTAAAGTAATTTATTATTCTGAATTTATTTTCTTAGGCTTAATTTCTATCATCAGGCTACCCTTATTGTTATCTTCATTTATGTAATAGGTTTTATGTTTAAGGATATTCCCAATTTGGAGTAAAACAAAAAATAAGATTATGTTGAGTATAACAGGCTGCATTAATTGAACACTTTAAGTATTCTTTGATCATCCAAGTGTCTGAAATATCACTGTTACGAGATTCTTGTAAAAGATGGTCAAAAGCCAGTACAGTATATGTACCACATCTGGGTTCAGGAAAGAGAACTTTACCTGTCATGCACTGAATAGAAAGACACCCATCCATACCTGGTTCCCCAAGCACAGTGCCCAGCAGTTTCATCCCTGGATCTTTGGTTTCATGGTAAGCCTTGACAGAGGAACTGTCCTTGCTGGGCTAGCAAAATCTCCCAGACACCTGCTTGTATTTGATCTGCCTGCCTCCAAAAGCCCTTCTTTACTATTCATGCCTGTTTCTTCTTTACCTGGAACCCAACACTTCAATACCGTGTCACACTAGGGCAAACATCTGACAGTATCTAAATCTGAAATGGATAGCTATAGAATCTCTCCTGTATTAAATGGAAAAAAGTTCTACAGTGCACTAACCTAGTATCTAGTCCAACTGCAGTCTGATTGCTAAGGTTGTTGTTATAATTATTATTACTTACTGCCAATATGCTACTGGGGAAGAATGGAGAAATAGCTCCAGAAAGAATGAAGTGGAGGGGCCAAAGCAGAAATGACACTCAGTTGTGGATGTGTCTGGTGGTGTAAGCGTGTCTGATGCTGTAAAGAACAACACTGCATAGGAACCTGGACTGTTAGAGTCTATGAATCAAGGTAAATTGGACATGGTCAAGCAGGAGATGGCAAGAGTGAAAATCAACATTTTAGGTACAAGTGAACTAAGATGGATGGCAATGGGTAAATTTGATTCAGATGATAATTCTATCCACTTGTGTAGGCAAGAATCGCTTAGAAGAAATGGATAGTCATAGCCCTCATAGTCAACAAAAGAGTTTGAAATGCAGTACTTGGATGGAATCTCAAACACAACAGAATGATCTCGATTTGTTTCCAAGGTAAACCATTCAACATCACAGTAATCCAAGCCTATGCCCAAACACTAAAAAAGAAGCTGAAGTTGAATGGTTCTATGAAGACCTACAAAAAGAAGCTGAAGTTGAATGGTTCTATGAAGACCTACAAAAAGAAGCTGAAGTTGAATGGTTCTATGAAGACCTACAAGACCTTCTAGAATTAACACCAAAAAAAAAAAAAAAAGATGTCCTTTTCATCATGGACGAATGGAGTGAAACAGTAGGAAATCAAGAGATACCTTGAATAACAGGCATGTTTGGCCTTGGAGTACAAAATGAAGCAGGGCAAAGGCTAACAGAGTTTTGCCAAGAGAACACACTGGTCATAGCAAGCACCATCTTCCAACTCCACAGGAGATGACTCTACACATGTACATCACCAAGTGGTCAATATCGCAACCAGACTGATTATATTCTTTGCAGCTGATGATGGAGAAACTCTACAAAGGCAGATCATGAGATACTTATTGCAAAATTCAGGCTTAAATTGAAGAAAGTACAGTGAATCACTAGGTCTGTCATGTATGACCTAAATCAAATTCCTTATGATTATATAGTGAAGATGGCAAATAGATTCAGGGATTAGATCCGGTAGACAGAATGCATAAAGAACTACGGAAGGAGGTCCGTAACACTATACATAAGACAATGACCAAAACCATCCCCAAGAACAAGAAATGCAAGAAGGCAAAGTGGTTGTCTGAGGAAGCCTTAGAAATAGCTGGGAAAAGAAGAGAAGTAAAAGGCAAAGGAGAGAGGGAAAGATATATCCAACTGAATGTCCAGATCCAAAGAATAACAAGGAGAGATAAGAAAGCCTTCTTAAGTGAACAATGCAAAGCAATCAAGGAAAACAATAGAATGGGGAAGACTAGAGACCTCTTTAAGAAAACTGGAGATACCAAGGGAACATTTCATGCAAGGATGGGCACAATAAAGATAGAAACAGCAAGAACCTAACAGAAGCAGAAGAGATTAAGCAAAGGTGGCAAGATTTCACAGAAGAACTATACAAAAAAAGTGTTAATGACCTGGATAACCACAGTGGTGTGGTCACTAATCAATAGTCAGACATTCTGGAGAGTGAAGTCAGGTGGGCCTTAGGAATCATCACTACAAATAAAGCTAGTGGAAGTGATGGATTTCCAGCTGAGTTATTTAAAATTATAAAAGAAGATGCTGTTAAAGTGCTGCGCTCAATACGCCAGCAAATTTGGAAAACTCAGCAAGGGCCACAGGACTGGAAAAGGTCAGTTTTCATTCCAATCCCAAAACAGGTAATGCTAAAGAATGCTCAAACTACTGTACAATTGAACTCATTTCACAAGCTAGCAAGGTAATGCTGCAATCCTTCAAGCTAGGCTTCAACAGTACACGAACCAAGAACTTCAGATGTTCAAGCTGATTTTAAAAAGGCAGAGGAATCGGAGACCAAATTGCCAATATCTGTTGAACCATTGAAAAATGCAAGGGAATTCCAGCAAAGTATCTACTTCTGCTTCATTCACTATGCTCCTCTGTCCATGGGACTTTTCAGGCAAGAGTACTGGAGTGGGGTGCCATCGCCTTCTCCATATGCAGAGTACATCATGGGAAATGCCAGGCTGGATGAATCTCAAGCTGGAGTCAAGACTGCTGGGGGAAATATCAATAATCTCAGATATGCAGATGACACCATCCTAATGGCAGAAAGCAAAGAGGATAAAGAGCCTCATGATGAAGGTGAAGAGGAGAGTGAAAAAGCTGGCTTATAGCTCAACATTCAAAAAACCAAGATCATGACATCTGGTCCTATCATTTCATTGCAAATAGAAGAGGAAAAAAATGGAAACAGTGACAGACTTTATTTTCTTGGGCTCCAAAATCACTGTGGACAGTGATTGCAATCACGAAATTATTGAGTCCGCATCACAGACTAAAAAGACATGAGTCTGAGCAAACTCCAGGAGATAATGCAAACATGTAAGCCTGGCTTGCTGCAGTCCATGGCGGTCGCAAAGAGTTGGACACAACTTAGTGACTGAACAAGAACAAAACAACCTGCCTAAAGGCCAGTCTGAATTTAGTCCAGCTCTATAATGAATACTCTGATACCACATTTAAAAGGGAAAAAGGAGAAAAGAGAAATAACACATCTTGAGAAAGTCATTTTTAATTGAAAGTCGTGATGAATAGTAACCATCTTTACTCTGAAAACTAGTTAAGTATATTTCTATGTTGAGTGTTTAATACTGTTCTATAACTAGATCCATAATGACTCAAAAGTCAGTCCTGATGCAAATTTTCCTAGAAGTTTCTGATGGTTAATTTTATGTGTAACCTTGACTAGACCACAGAGTGACCAAATATTTGAAAAAACATTGTTCTGGGTGTGTCCCTGAGGGTGTAGCTGGGTGAGATTAACATTTGAATACACAGATTCAGTAAAAAGCCATGGTCCTCCTCAGTGTTGTTGGGCTGCACCCAATCCACTGAAAGCCTGAATAGAAAGAAAAGGCAGAGTAAATCTCACTCTGCCTGACTATCTAGTCTTGTCCTGCCCTAGGACTCAGACTGGTACTGGAACTTACACCATCTGCTCTCCTGCTTGTAGACCATGCATCCTGGGACTTAACCTCTGAACCATATGAACCAATTCCTTATACATATGCGCGCGTGCACACACACACACACATGAAAATATATAAAAGAACAAATCTCTCTATACATACATGTATATATAATAGAAGGAGCAAACAAACACTAATGGTGCTGTTGCTCTGAAGAACCCACACTAACACAGAGTGAATAGTAACAACATGAAAGTTTTTTTAAAATACTTAGATAAAATGGATCAGAGAAGGCAATGGCACCCCACTCCAGTACTCTTGCCTGGCAAATCCCATGGATGGAGGAACCTGGTGGGCTGCAGTCCATGGGGTCACTAAGAGTCGGACACGAATGAGTGACTTCACTTTCATTTTTCACTTTCATGCATTGGAGAAGGAAATGGCAACCCACTCCAGTGTTCTTGCCTAGAGAATCCCAGGGATGGGGGAGCCTGGTGGGCTGCCATCTATGGGGTCACACAGAGTTGGACACGACTGAAGTGAATTAGTAGTAGTAGTAGATAAAATGTGTAATTATTTTTTATGCAGGCTCAGCTGCCCAGCTGGGTCCAACTCTTGCAGCCCTAAGGACTGTAGCCTGCCAGGCTCTTCTGCCCATGGGATTATCCCAGCAAGAATATTGGAGTGGGTTGCCATTTCTTCCTCCAGGGGATCTTTCCAATCCAGGGATCTAACCCAGATCTCTTGTGGCTCTGGCATAGGCAGGTAGATTCTTTACCATGAGAGAGTTCTTGAGTGTGCTTATACATGTAGTAGTCATGAAATGTGCTTTTTTTTTATCAGTATAAATGTCCCAATTAATTGGAATTTTCTCATTTAAGTGCCAACAGATTGCATTCAACTTAAAATATTTTCTACAAAAAGTCCCTTGGAAATGCATTTTTTCCTTTTTAAAACTATGCATACCAAGTATACCATAGATATTTCTTACTTCATGTCAGCATTTTGCCCATGCACTAATGAACTGTATTGTAACGTGAGCATTGTTCTCAGACTAGGGAATACACTGGTGTCATTGCAAGAGTTCAGATTCTGGGTACAGACAATCCTTGGTTGTAAGTCCAGATACCACCTCTGGGATTTAGGAAGTCACTTACTTCTGGAATGGCTCATTTTCCCTTCAGAATTATGGAAACAGCATTAGCCCTAAACTGTAGAGTGACTAGAAAATTTCAGATACTATATAGACAATACGTCTCACATTACATGACATTATTAGCATCACAGTTTTCCATTACCTCTAATCTGAAAAATCAGATGACCAATACTATTAGAACTTTTAGAAATTAAGTTAATCAATCAATCAATCATCAAAACAGCTTTAAAAGCTCCTCTGATAAAGAATCTTTAGTAGCAACGATTATGATGATCATTTCAGCCCGATTAGAAACTTTTTTCCCTTCATGCAAATAACCAGGTATCTTTCAAAAGGGCTGAATAGCTAGAAATTCAACTTTATTAAAAGATCCTAACTTTATTAACTAATTTTACTTTAACTAATGTATTAAAGATACTAACTTATTATATCTCAGAAGATTTTGGAAAAGTTTTATGTTTTAGAATAGTGACACAATTCATAAAGAGAATTTGTTTTAGGGGAAAAAATTAAAACAAAAAAGTAGTTTTAAAAATGTCCTAATAAGTTTCCAACTTTATCACCCAGACAACTTATATTTAATTTCTGTTAAAATAATAACATCACAGAATTTGAACAGAATTTAACTTTATTTAGATAACAGGTTAAGAAAGCAGTAAAGATCGAAATAGCATTACTTCATGGAATAGGTTAGAGATTTCAAGGGCAGCTATGTAACTCATTTAACTATCACGTGTAGGCAAGAAAAGTTGCAAAGGTAATAAACAAGAAAACAGGAGCATTATTCCATAACTAGAATCTCTTTCCTTTTTGGCTGATTTTAAAGCATTGTATTGAAATCACTCTTTCTCTGTGTGCTATGTCCATATATTACTGATAAACTGATCCCTTACATTCTATCTAAATTATGGGATAAAAGCTCTGAGTTCTCGATGGTAACCCTACAACTTTGAAATAGAAAATAAATTTAGCAATATCTAGCTTAATTGCCAAGTTTTATTTATTTATATATATTTTTATAAATATGAATTCTATAAATCCACATAAGATATATACAAGTTATATGTATATAAAATATTCATATTTTGTTGATGTTATTCACTTGTATTCACCTGTTAGTAGGTATCTGAATGTATGCTTCAAGAGAAGGGTAAACTAACTATGAGACCAGTTTTAAATGATTTCATTCAGTCCTCCTGGCTCCAGATCCCCAGGCTTAGAAATTAATTTCTACCCTGTTGGGTGGCCTTGTGATTCCATTCAGAGTGGCCTAAAGACTTCAGGATGAAAGGAGATGAGGCACTCGGCTGCGTTTCAGACATAGAATCTCCACAGTCCAGGATGCTCCACAGCCTGTTACCACGGTACACAGCAGAGGCTGTGCTCAGGCCCTCGATCCAGAACTTCCCTTCCTATACCCTGTCCGCTGTCAGCCTTTCATTCCCCTCTCTGCTTGGTTTGTGGAGGTCTATTTTTACTGCTTCTATCCTTCCTTCTTTGTTCTCTCTTTCCTGTTTCCCAGTTCAATTTTTCCAGCTTTATTGTGGTATAATTCATAAAATAAAAAGTGTATATATTTAAGGCACAGAGTGGGCTTCCCATAGAATGGGCTCAGATGCTAAAGAGCCCACCTCCAATACAGGAGACCTGGGTTTGATCCCTGGGTTGGGAAGATCCCCTGGAGGAGGGCATGGCAACCCACTCCAGTATTCTTGCCTGGAGAATCCCACGGACAGAGAAGCCTGGTGGGCTACAGTCCACGGGTTGCACAGAGTCAGACAGGACTGAGCAACTAACACACAGGCACACAAGGCATAGAATATCCTTTTTCATATATGGATACATATATGTGTATGTACATATATGTGTACATGTGTGTTCAGTCATGTCCAGCTCTTTGCAACCCCACAGATTGCAACCTGCCAGGCTCCTCTATTCATGGATTCTCTTAACAAGAATACTGGAATGAGTTGCCATTTCTTCCTCCAGGAAACCTTTCAGGTATCGAACCCGTGTCTCCTGTCTCTCCTACATTGTAGGTGAGATCTTTACTACTGAGCCGCTTGGGAATCACTGTTTCACATATGTATACCTTGTGAAATGATGGCCACATCAAGATAGTTAACATAGCCTTCACCTCACATAGTTACAAATTCTTTGTGTGCGATGAGAACAAACAGGATCAAGCCCCTTAGAAAATTTCAAATCACAGAAAATAAATAAAATCATATTAATAACTGCAGTTACTATGCTGCACAGTAGATGTTTAGATTACATAACCGAAACATAGTACCCTGGGACCAAAATCTCCCCACTTCCACCTCCTAGAATCTGGCAACCAGCATTCTGCTCTCTGCTTTTAGATGCTCCATATTTTTTTTTTTTTTTTTTTGGATTTCATGTGTGAGATCTTACATATTTGTCTCTATTTGGTCTATCTCCTTTAGCAAAATCCAAGTCCATCCATGTTATTGCAGATTTATTTCTTTTTTAAGGCTGAATATATACATGTATGGATGTGAGAGTTGGACTGTGAATAAAGCTAAGCACCAAAGAATTGATGCTTTTGAACTGTGGTGTTGGAGAAGACCCTTGAGAGTCCCTTGGACTGCAAGGAGATCCAACCAATCCATTCCAAAGGAGATCAGCCCTGGGTGTTCTTTGGAAGGAATGATGCTAAAGCGGAAACTCCAGTACTTTGGCCACCTCATGCAAAGAGTTGATTCATTGGAAAAGACTCTGATGCTGGGAGGGATTGGGGGCAGGAGGAAAAGGGGATGACAGAGGATGAGATGGCTGGATGGCATCACCGACTCAATGGATGTGAATTTGAGTGAACTCTGGGAATTGGTAATGGACAGGGAGGCCTGGCATGCTGCAATTCATGGGGTCGCTAAGAGTCGGACACGACTGAGCGACTGAACTAATATACATATATGCGGGCTTCCCAGTGGCTCAGAGGTAAAGAACTCATCTGTAATACAGGAGGCACAGGAAAGGCAGGTTTGATCCTTGGGTCAGGGGGTCAGGAAGATCCCCTAGAGAAGGAAATGGCAACCCACATCAATATTCTTGCCTGTAGAATCCCATGGACAGAGGAGCTTGGCAGGCTACAGTCCACTGGGTCACAAAGAATCGGACATGACTGAAGCAACTGAGTACACACACACACACACACACACACATATATATATATATATATATATCTCACATTTTCTTATATATTCATCTATCAACAAACATTTAGGCTGTTTCCATATCCTGGATATTGTAAATATTTCTGCAGTTAACATAATGATGCAGATATCTTTTCAAGATATTAATTTCATTTACTTTAGATAGATATCCAGAATTGCGAATGCTGGATTATAGGAAGTTTAATCTTTAATTTTCTGAAGAATTGCCATACTGTTTTCCATAATAGCTATACTAATGTACATTCCTACTAACAGTGCAAAAAGGTTCCCTTTTCTCTACATCCTTGCCAACAAACTATCTAAAAAGAAATTAAAAACGAGTTCCATTCATAGTAGTGAACAATAAGCATAAAGTATTTAGGAATAAACTTAACCAGAGTTGAAGGAATTAAATAAGAAACAAACAAATTAATGTCTTTACATTTATCCCTGTCTTCTTTAACTCCTTCGTTAGTATTTTATAATTGTCAGTGTACTAGTCTTTCAACTGTTTGAACATTGCATGAATTACAAAATTAGTATTGTTAAAACGTCCATACTACACGTGGTGGTCTACAGGTTCAATGCAATCCTTATCAAAATCTAAATGACAGTCTTTACAGAAACAGAAAAAAACAATCTTCAACTTCATGTGGATCCACAAAAGACCCAGAATAGCCAGAGCAATCTTGAGGAACAACAGAGCTGGAGGCATGATACAAAATACATTACACAGCTATAGTAATCCAATCAATATGGTACTGGCATAAAGACAGAGACCAATGGACCAGGATATAGAGCCCAGAAATAACAACATACATCTACAGTCAACTGTTCCTAGACAAGGCGCCAAGAACGAAAAATAGGGAAAGAATAGTCTCTCCAATAACTAGTGTTGGGAAAACTGCACAGCCACCTGCCGAAAAATGAAATTTTCTTCTTATCTCCCACTATATAGAAATTCAACTCATAAATAGTCTTAAATATAAGACCTGAAACTATAACACAGAAAAAAAATACAAGGAAAAAAGCTTCTTGACATTTGCCTGGGCAATGATTTTTTTTTTTTTTTTAAGCTATGACACTAAAAAACACAGGCAGCAAAAGCAAAAATAGGCAACTGGGATTGCACCAACCTAAAAATCTGCAGCGCAAAGCAAACTGACAGAATGAAAAGAAGAAAATATCTGCAAACTAAGACGTCTGATAAGGTTTCAATAAGCAAAATATATAAGGAACTCAAACAACTCAAAAGCAAAAATAAATAACCCAATATAAAACCATGGGTTTTGGACATGAATAGACTTTTCTAAAAAGAAAATCAAAAGGAATTTCCCTGGCAGTCTAGTGGTTAAAATTTCACCTTCCAGGGAGGGAGGAGGGAGGAGGGTTCAGGATGGGGAACACATGTATACCTGTGGTGGATGCATTTTGATATTTGGCAAAACCAATACAATATTGTAAAGTTTAAAAATAAAATAAAATTAAAAAAAAAAAATTTCACCTTCCAATGCAGTGGGTGCAGGTTTGATCCCTGGTCAGGGAGCTAACACCCCACCTGTCTCACAGACAAAAAATAAAAAGGCGGAAACAATACTGTAACAAATTCAATAAAGACTTTAAAAGAAAGATAGACAAATATGTAAAGATTTCTCCTTTTCTTGCATTATATTTTCCTCCTAAATATATCTACCAACAAAACACCTATGAAAACTAAATGTTAACATTCACCGTTCTCAATATTTTCTTATAGGACAAATAACTGAATTCAGTTTTTTTTTTTTCTTTTGATGATGTCTTTCTTTTGAGTGTGTCCTGAAGTTGCTTTTTATTTACTTGTTTCTCCTCAATAATGTTGACCTCTTTGCTTATCAGAGCCACTGTGGATCAGTATAGAATGAGATTTCAAACAGAAGGTTACAGGAACAGTCAAAGGTAGAAGTAACTATTTCTGCCAATAAAAATGTAAGCAGAAGTGATACTCCTAGTCTATAACAAACTTACAAACTTTCCCTTTCCTCTGCTTGGGTACAAGAATCTCCATGTCCCTATGGGGTGCAGAGCCACAATAAAGGAATCTGAATCCTAATATCACCTCCTGAAGGAAGTGAGTGAGTGAAGTCGCTCAGTCGTGTCCGACTCTTTGAGACCCCGTGGACTGTAGCCCACCAGGCTCCTCTGTCCATGGGATTCTCCAGGCAAGAATACTGGAGTGGGTTGCCATTTCCTTCTCCAAGGGATCTTCCCAACCCAGGGATCAAACCCAGGTCTCCCGAATTGCAGGCAGAAGCTTTAACCTCTGAGCCATCAGGGAAGCCCTAAGGAAGCCACCCACAAAACAGGAACACCTTCACTGAACTGTTCTGTGAATAAGAAATAAATTTTTATTGTGTTCAGCTACTAAAACTTTGGAGTCTGTTTGTTTGTTTGTTTGTTTTTCTTTGTTCATTTTATTTTTTTAAAGTTTTTATTTATTTTTTATTTTTTTAATTTATTACAACAGTAAACATTATCCAATTAACATACTATCAGTCTCTTTTTTGGTCTAGACTTAAACATATTCATAGTAATCTAACAAATATTTAATTTTATGCAAGTGCCTTCTATACAGTTTGAATACTGAAATCCCAGCATAAATATTCACAAGATGATTCATAGAAAAGGTGAAAATCTAAACAATAAATAAACTGGAATAAAATTTAAAAGAAAAGGAGGTTATAAAAGTCATTCACTTGTATTTATGCGCATAATACTAAAACATCTGTCAGGTAAGTCACTGGAGACTTTAAAATAACATCCTTTGAAGTTTTTTATTATAATTATAATGTTTGTTTTATTTGTTATTAGCATTATTGTTTTAATTTACATATTCTGATTTTCTGAATCCTGGAATTAATGGAGTGTTAAGATTGTTAGCCTACTGACAACCCTGAATATTAAAAAATCATACTAAAGTTCAAGCATATGAGAAATGCTAACAAAGGTAGATGAGAAACTGGCTATTAGACTCAATAGGGAAGAACCCTGAAAATAATGATCCAAACCTGGATGTACTCCCCAATGTCATACATTTCACTCTACCTAATTTTCTTCTGATCACATCCACATTCCAAATTCCAAATGAATGCAACTGTTTTTTTAACCACCATTTTTCATTCTATACACCTGTTATTAACCTGTTCTACAGCAGGGCTCACAGATCCAAAAGCTTACAGTGTGTAGTGGCCTTGCCCAGGACTTCTGGTTATACTTCCAGGATAGCAGTGAGTCTGTGATGAAACGCGGGAGGCATTTCTACAAGGAGCAGATATGAGGCTCCAAGCAATGCTTGGTGGAAATGCCTGTCTAGCGATTCTGAATCTTCTGATTTTTTTTCCAGAAAAATTAACAATTCAGAGCTCCACATGAAACTAACTTTTGAGACACTGCAAAGCAACCAAAATACATGGTGAGCACAGCCCTGACCTGTGTTCTGAAGATTCTAACTACCTATGAATGAATGAGGGTATATTTTTAATTGCTGAAGAAAAAGCAAAGCAATGCTTTTGTTCCTCATTCAGGGGCAAAGATACTTTGGTCTCTCTTTTGATTCAACATGACCTAGAGAGACAAGATGGCATTTTCCATGATGATTTTATTAATGAAAGATCATCCACAAACAGGGGAGCCTGGTGGTCCATGGGGTCACAAAGAGTCAGACACGACTGAGCTACTGAGCACACACATCACTACTGTTAACTTTTTCAGTGTTATACACCTGATGGCATCACTTTTTTTTTTTTTTTCACATAACTGAGCAAAAAATTTGGATGCATCTTTTTGTGTAGTCCCCTCTATTATGACTTGAAATTACATTTTAAATTCCTATGACTCTATGTATATCAATAAATTCTGAATGTTCCACTGAAACATTCAGGTGGGGAAAACACACAAAAGGGAAAAGAAGTGACATCCCATAAAAAATTCTGAGCTAGTGTCTGCAGTGACAAGAAGAAAATAACTTCAGAAAGTAATTCTTCAGAAAACTCAGCGTTATCAAAGATTTGTATTGAACCAAAAGCCAGTAGAAATGCACTGAGGACAGCAAATATTTCACCAGTTAAGAAAAGAAATCTATATGCAGTATAAAAAATAGACTTTCAGTTTTATCTACAGTTTTTGATCTGTTGTGAACCTCTTAAGAAATGCAAATGTCTGAATAAAAGTAAGGACAGAATGTTGTCATATAAAGAAAACATTCTTGCCAAAAATTAATGTATGGCATACTTCCTGTTTACGTATGCTCTTTGCCAAAAAAGGAATGATGAGCACTAAATAGGATTTATTTAATATTTCCGGAGTCAAACAGCAAAATTCACTTAGAACAAACAATATTCTGAAATGGTTGGGTCCTGAGTAACTGCATCATTTTTTCTGCAAATTGAATTAGGGACTCTCGGAATTTTTAAAAAAGTATCCTTTTAAGAAAGCTATTTGTATTTAAACGCAGGAGTACTCGACTGGAAATCCTTGGCTGCCTGACTCCTTATATGCACAGAAGAAATGTATAATTAATTCAACAAATATACATTAAAAAGCACATGGTACGCATCACTATACCAAGAGCTATGGAGAACATAAAAGCAGTAAGATACTGAACTTGTCCTGGGAGATTCTACAGTCTGTTCTGTGGGAACAGAATACTACAGAAATATTAGAAAATAAAACAAGTGCCTAATAATGTAGCTTGAAAGAGATTCACAACATAGGTAGGTGCTTAAAGCGCAGTTCTTCGGCTGTGAGTTAGCTTTATTACAGTTTCACTACTGTATTAGCATTGCAGAAAGACAATACCATCCATAAAAACGGCACACTTTCCTTTGGGAAACAAACAACAAAATGTTGGAAGATAATTTTAAAGGAAAGTACTCTGTAGGTCAAAACATTTTGAATAAACAAATACAAGTTTTCTTTAAATATATAAATGATAAAATGGGACAAAGAAAGTAAAGCACTTTGGGGAGGGGGTGAATGGTAAACAAAATGATGAGTTGGATAAGAGAGTGGACCTTTCTATAATTTTATATACATGTTAAATGAGGATAAATCTAACCAGAAAAAAATAAAACTAAAGAAAATCATCAAAGAGCTGAAGTGACATTCAGAAACAATGAGTTTGTCAACTACTACATATCTGGGGATTGGGTGATTAGAAAGGGTCCAAATAACAAAGAGAGGACTTTTCCTAAGCTCCCTTCAGGGAGAAGGAGGGACCCCCAGCTAGGTAAGGGGCTCCATCACCCAGGGCCTCTACTATCTGCATCTTATAGGCACATTTTAGCTTCTTCAGTTTGGTTTCATTTTTTCTTTGAATTATCACATTTATTTCCCTCAACTTTATTTCTCAGCTCTAACTACTATTTTTAGATTTTAAACTCAGTTGCAGTTATTTTTTTCCTTCCTTGCTTTTGATCCTTTAGAAAGCCTATCTTAAATCTTCTGTGTACCTGTTTCTTTCACTACATTTTATTCTGGCTACTGGCTTTAAGCCTGAATTTAAATTTCATAGCAATAATTTATTATTTACCTCCTTTGCTTTCTCATCTTCTTTGAATTGACTACCAGTAAGACATAAGCTTAGATGAAGCAATGTCAACATATCAGACAAAGGACAATGGAGCTTATCTTACTCCCCACTACCCCGTGCTTTGCAATCATGGCTTCAGAAGAAAATGTTAAATTTTCTCTGACAATACCAACTGTTTGTAACTGCCAAATAAAAACTGTTGCTCCCCATCTAATTCTTAAAGAAGGAAGTCACTGGCCACTGTAGTCACAGACCTTCAAAACCATCTGAAAGGACTTGAGAGAGGAGGTCCAGAGTAAGGCACTCTGTGCTCTGGGAAAAACTGGCAGAAAAGGTCTTCAGACAGTTAGATATTTTCAGAATATTTTATGAGCCCAACTTCTTGCCTCTTCTCATGTCTAGAAAAGCACTAAAATCATTAATGATGATATCGGCTCTTTGTGACTGGCAGCAAGCCTCTGCCAAATGTGTGGTTGACTGCAGGCACCCTATTCACCAAAATCACATGTAACACTGATTTCCACCCCTGCCCCCTCCACCGGAACTCCACCCCCTCTATGGAGCAATTCCTCAGAGCTACCTGAGAGGTTCTCTACTGGGCTATAGTCCGCAGTTCAGTTCAGTTCAGTTGCTCAGTCGTGTCCTTGCAACCCCATAGACGGCAGCACACCAGGCCTCCCTGTCCATCACCAACTCCCAGAGGTTACGCAAACTCATGTCCATTGAGTTGGTGATGTCATCCAACCATCTCATCCTCTGTCATCCCCTTCTCCTCCCACCTTCAATCTTTTCCAGCATCAGGGGCTTTGCAAATGAGTCAGTTCTTCGCATCAGGTGGCCAAAGTATTGGAGTTTCAGCTTCAGCATCAGTCCTTCAAATGAATATTCAGGACATTTATAAACAATGATATCCTTTACCATTTACTGGTTTGATCTCCTTGCTGTCCAAGGGGTTCTCTCTCAAGAGGCTTCAGAGTCCTGATTAACTAATCTCTTGCCCTCAGGGAGTGATTCATCTTCCCTGCGGGAGTTTGGGGGAAGGGGCTGGTGTTGGCTACAGAAACTTCTAATCTTGCAATCACACTTTCTCCAGGCAACCAGCCCCCTCAGGTTACCTAAGAGTCATCTAATTAACATAAAAAAACATCTTTTCCTGCTCTAATCACAGAAATTCTAAGGGTTTTAGGAGCTCTAACAACACAACAGAAGACTCTACAGGGCAACATCACCAGTTGGTCAATAGCAATATCAGATTGATTATATTCTTTGTAGCCAAAGGTGGAAAAGCTCTATCAGATCAGATCAAATCAGATCAGTCGCTCAGTCATGTCCGACTCTTTGCGACCCCATGAATCGCAGCATGCCAGGCCTCCCTGTCCATCACCAACTCCCGGAGTTCACTCAGACTCATGTCCATCGAGTCAGTGATGCCATCCAGCCATCTCATCCTCTGTCGTCCCCTTCTCCTCCTGCCCCCAATCCCTCCCAGCATCAGAGTCTTTTCCAATGAGTCAACTCTTCGCATGAGGTGACCAAAGTACTGGAGTTTCAGCTTTAGCATCATCCCTTCCAAAGAAATCCCAGGGCTGATCTCCTTCAGAATGGACTGGTTGGATCTCCTTGCAGTCCAAGGGACTCTCAAGAGTCTTCTCCAACACCACAGTTCAAAAGCATCAATCCTTCGGCGCTCAGCCTTCTTCACAGTCCAACTCTCACATCCATACATGACCACTGGAAAAACCATAGCCTTGACTAGACGGACCTTTGTTGGCAAAGTAATGTCTCTGCTTTTGAATATGCTATCTAGGTTGGTCATAACTCTCCTTCCAAGGAGTAAGCATCTTTTAATTTCATGGCTGCAGTCACCATCTGCAGTGATTTTGGAGCCCAGAAAAATAAAGTCTGACACTGTTTCCATTGTTTCCCCATCTATTTCCCATGAAGTGATGGGACCAGATGCCATGATCTTCGTTTTCTGAATGTTGAGCTTTAAGCCAACTTTTTCACTCTCCACTTTCACCTTCATCAAGAGGCTTTTTAGTTCCTCTTCACTTTCTGCCATAAGGGTGGTGTCATCTGCATATCTGAGGTTATTGATATTTCTCCCGGCAGTCTTGATTCCAGCTTGTGTTTCTTCCAGTCCAGCGTTTCTCATGATGTATTCTGCATATCTCTTCACGCCCAAGGAAAAGCTCTATAAACTCTGCAAAAACAAGACTGGGAGCTGACTGTGGCTCAGATCATGAACTTCTTATTGCCAAATTCAACTTAAATAGAAGAAAGTAGGGAAAACCACTAGATCATTCAGGTATGACCTAAATCAAATCCCTTATGATTATACAAATAGATTTAAGGGAATAGATCTGATAGACAGAGCGCCTAAAGAACTATGGATAGAGGTTCCTGACATTGTACAGGAGGCAGGGATCAAGACCATCCCTGTTGGGCAGTTAGAATAGGAAAAAGGAGTCCAGAATGGCAGTGGCTAACAGACAAAGAAGGGAAAAGCCCACAAAAATAGAACAAAGGAAGGAGTGAGGAGGTCCTCACTACAAGGACCTGAGTGAAGACCTCAGGTAGAACAAACAGCACTCCTAGCTAGCCCAATTTACATAGGCAGGCCCAGAGAGGGGGGAAAGACATATAAAAAGAAGAGCCAAAGGGCCGGGCATCTCTCTCCAGTGAGCACACGTGCTAGCTCGCTCGTGCTCTCTCTCTCTCCCCCTCTCGCTCTCATCTCTTCATATCCTTTGGATTGGCATACCCTCACGCCTCTAGGATGTATTTTCCTTTATTTTCTAAATAAAACTGATCTGTCCGAGAGCTATAACACAGACTGTCCGAGAGCTGTGACGCGCCGAGGGCTTTAACATCCGTCACTTCAAATTTTTGTTGTAATGAGAGAGAACCAAAGAGATTACACAGCCATACCAATTCCCAAGAAAAAGAAATGCAAAAAGGCAAAATAGTTGTCAGATGAGGCCTATAAAAAGCTAAGAAAAGAAGAGAAGCTAAAGGCAAAGGAGAAAAGGAAAGAGATACTCACTAGAATGCAGAGTTCCAAAGAATAGCAAGTAGAGATAAAAAAGCCTTCCTCAGTGCAAAGAAATAGAGGAAAACAATAGAATGGGAAAGACTAGAGATCTCTTCAAGAAAATTAGGGATACCAAGGGAACATTTCATGCAAAGATGGGCTCAATAAAAGGACAGGAATGGTAGGGACTTAACAGAAGCAGAAGATATTAAGAAGAGGTGACAAGAATACACAGAAGAACTATACAAAAAATATTTTCACAACCGAGATAATAACAATGGTATGATCACTAACAAAGAGCCAGGCATCCTGGAACGCAAAGTCCAGTGGGCCTTAGGAAGCATCACAACAAACAAAGCTAGTGGAGGTGATGAAATTCCACTTGAGTTATTTTCAAATCCTAAAAGATAATGCTGTGAAAGTTTTGTACTCAATATGCCAGCAATTTTGGAAAACTCAGCAGTGGCCACAGGACCGGAAAAAGGTCAGTTTTCATTCCAATCTCAAAGAAAGGCAATGCCAAAGAATGCTCAAACTAATGCATAATTGCAATAATCTCACATGTTAGCAAAGTAATGCTCAAAATTCTCCAAGCCAGGCTTCAACAGTACGTGAACTGTGAACTTCCAGATGTTCAAGGTGGATTTAGCAAAGGCAGAGGAACCAGAATCAAATTGCCAACATCTGTTGGATCACTGCAAAACCAAGAGAGTTTGAGAAAAACATCTGCTTTATCAACTACACCAAAGCCTTTGACTGTGTGGATCACAAAAACCTGTGGAAAATTCTGAAAGAGATGGGAATACGAGACCACCCGACCTACCTCCTGAGAAATCTGTATGCAAGTCAAGAAGCAACAGTGGGAACTAGACATGGAACAAAAGACTGGTTCCAAATAGGGAAAGGAGTACATCAAGGCTGTATACTGTCACCCTGCTTATTTAACTTATATGCAGAGTACATCAGGTAAAATGCCAGGCTGGTTGAAGCACATGCTGACATCAAGATTGCTGGGAGAAATATCAATAACCTCAGATATGCAGATAATACCACCCTTATGGCAGAATGCGAAGAATAACTAAAGAGCCTCTTGATAAAAGTGAAAGAGGAGAGTGAAAGTGTTGGCTTAAAACTCAATAGTCAGAAAACTAAGATCATGGCATCCGATTCCATCATTTCATGGCAAATACAACGGGGAAACAATGGAAACAGTGGCAGACTTTATTTTGGAGGGATCCCAAATCACTGCACATGGTGACTGCAGCCATGAAATTATAAGATGCTTGCTCCTTGGAAGAAAAGCTATGACCAACCTAGACAGCACATTAAAAAGCAGAGACATTACTTTGCCGACAAAAGTCCATCTAATCAAAGCTATGGTTTTTCCAGTAGTCATGTATGGATATGAGGCATGAATGGGATATAAAGAAAGCTGAGCACAGAAGAATTGATGCTTTTGAACCATGGTGTTGGAGAAAACTCTTGAGAGTCCATTGGACTGCAAGGAGATCCAACCAGTCCATCTTAAAGGAAATCAGTCCTGAATATTCACTGGAAGGACTGAGGCTGAAACTGAAACTCCAAAACTTTGGCCTGATATGAAGAACTGACTCACTGAAAAAGACCCTGATGCTGGGAAAGATTGAAGGTGGGAGGAGAAGGGGACGACAGAGGATGAGATGACTGGATGGCATCACCAAGTCGACAGACAGGACTTTGAATAAGCTCCAGGAGTTGGTTATAGACAGGGAAGCTTGGTGTGCTACAGTCCACAGAGTCACAAAGAGTTGGAACACGACTGAGGGACTGAACTGAACTAGGAGCTCTGTGTCAGGAACTGGGTCTAAGAAAAAATGAACGTTTCTTATTATAAATTATAATATCACACCTTCCTCATATGAATTCCTGCACTATGATTCTGGAGTACTAAAATCTACATTTCTCAGACTTTTCTATGTGTAGAGTTTTTGGTTTGATTTAGTTTCACATTATTAGACAGCTATATACAGTATTTGAAAGAGAGGTGCTCTCTGCGATAAGGATGCCCATGAGAACATCTGCTTTCAGGGCCCTTGTCCCTCAATGATCGTTGCTGAGAGACAGCATCAAGCTTCATATTATGGCTTTAGCAATTGCTGCACAGTTTTGAGCCAATATCCGATTCAGTAAATTCCTATTCTCTTACTCATACCAAAGGGATTATCTTGAGTTAGCTTATGCTCTACAGTATTTATCAGCTTAAAAACACAAACATTTATAATTTCTCAAAATTATTTGGATCATCTGTGTGATTCTTCTGAACCTCAGGCAGTTCCAGCTTAAGCTGGATGGTCACACACCTGAGCCCATGGTGGGGATGGCCGGGAAGGCTCAATACCGGAGGGATCACCAGCGTGGCTGGATCCTGTCTCCTATGGTCTCGAATTTGCAGGAGGCTAGATCTAATTACAAGGATTTTCAACGCCCCACTGGCCAAAGCAAATCACACAGCACAGGTGATGAAAACACAGGAACACTATTTCGCAGCTTCTCCCATCTAGCATCTGTTTCCCTAACTCATGGATCTGGGCTGCCCACGATGAGATGCTTATTCTGACAAATAAAATATGGCAGAAATAACATGCTTCTTGGAATCCTAGGCATAAAAATGTCGTGGGCACACAAGCCTTTCTGTGTTCCCAATTTATTGATTATAAGCAATATGCTTCATTCAGCCTTATTGACCTTCCCCTGAGTTCCGAGAGGCAGGCTCAGATACTTGTTAATCACAGAACAGAGGGGATGCCAAACAAAAGGAGGAACAGTAAGGAAACAATAGCGCAGCCTTGGATGCAAACTCAGAAACGACAGAATGATCTCTGTTCATTTCCAAGGCAAACCATTCAATATCACAGTAATCCAAGTCTATGCCCTGACCAGTAATGCTGAAGAAGCTGAAGTTGAATGGTTCTATGAATACCTACAAGACCTTCTAGAACTAACACCTAAAAAAGATGTCCTTTTCATTATAGCAGACTGGAATGCAAAAGTAAGAAGTCAAGAGGTACCTTATGTAACATGAAAATTTGGACTTGGAGTACAGAATGAAGCAGGGCAAAGGCTAATACAGTTTTGCCAAGAAAACACAATGGTCATAGCAAACACCCTCTTCCAACAACACAAGAGAAGACTCTACACATGGACATCTGCTGCTGCTGCTGCTGCTGCTGCTGCTAAGTCGCTTCAGTTGTGCTGGACTCTGTGTGACCCCATAGACGGCAGCCCATCAGGCTCCTCTGTCTCTGGGATTCTCCAGGCAAGAACACTGGAGTGGGTTGCCATTTCCTTCTCCAATGCATGAAAGTGAAAAGTGAAAGTGAAGTCACTCAGTCGTGCCTGACTCTTAGCGACCCCATGGACCGCAGCCTACCAGGCTCCTCTGTCCATGGGATTTTCCAGGCAAGAGTACTGGAGTTGGGTGCCATTGCCTTCTCTGCACATGGACATCACCAGATGGTTAATTCTGAAATCAGATTGATTATATTCATTGCTGCTGCTGCTGCTGCTAAGTTGCTTCAGTCGTGTCCGACTCTGTGAGACCCCATAGACAGCAGCCCATCCAGGCTTCCCTGTCCCTGGGATTCTCAAGGCAAGAACACTGGAGTGGGTTGCCATTTCCTTCTCCAATGCATGAAAGCAAAGACTGAAAGTGAAGTCGCTCAGTCGTGTCCGACTCTTAGTGACCTCATGGACTGTAGCCCACCAGGCTCCTCCATCCATGGGATTTTCCAGGCAAGAGTACTGGAGTGGGGTGCCATTATTCTTTGCAGCCAATGATGAAGAAGCTCTACACAATCAGCAAAAAAAAAAAAAAAAAAGACTGGGAGCTAACTGTGGCTCAGATCATGAACTCCTTATTGCAAAATTCAGACAAATTAAATAAAGTAGGGAAAACTACTAGACTATTCAGATATGACCTAAATCAAATCCCTTACAATTACACAGTAGAAGTGAGAAATAGATTTAAGGGACTAGGTCTGATAGACAGTGCTGATGAACTATGAATGGAGGTTCATGACATTGTACAGGAGGCAGTGATCAAGACCATCCACATGGAAAAGAAACGCAAAAAGGCAAAATGGTTGTCAGAGGAGGCCTTACAAATAATTGAGAAAAGAAGACAAGTGAAAGGCAAAGGAGAAAAGGAATATTACACTCATTTAAATGCAGAGTTCCAAAGAATAGAAAGGAGAGATAAGAAAGCCTTCCTCAGTGATTAATGCAAAGAAATAGAGGAAAACAACAGGATGGGAAAGACTAAAGATCTCTTCAAGAAAATTAGAGATACCAAGGGAATATTTCATGCAAAAATGGGCAAAATAAAGGACAGAAATGGGATGGACCTAGCAGAAGCAGAAGATATTAAGAAGAGGTGACAAGAATAAACTGAAGAACTATAGAAAAAAGATCTTCATGACCCAGATAACCATAATGGTGTGATCACTCACCTAGAGTCAGACATCCTGGAATGTGAAGTCAAGTGGGCCTTAGGAAGCATCACTATCAACAAAGCTAGTGGAGGTGATGGAATTCCAGTTGAGCTATTTCAAACAGATGATGCTGTGAAAGTGCTGCACTCAATATGCCAACAAATTTGGAAAACTCAGAAGTGGCCACAGGACTGGAAAAGATCAGTTTTCATTCCAATCCCAAAGAAAGACAATGCCAAAGGATGTTCAAACTACCGCACAATTGCACTCATCTCACAAGCTAGCAAAGAAATGCTCAAAATTCTCCAAGCCAGAATTCAGCAGTATATGAATCATGAATTCCAAATGTTCAAGCTGGAGTTAGAAAAGGCAGAAGAACCAGAGATCAAATTGCCAACATCCATCAAAAAAGTGAGAGAGTTCCAGAAAATCATCTACTTCTGCTTTACTGACTACACCAAAGCCTTTGACTGTGTGGATAACAACAAAATTAAGAGATGGGAATACCAAACTACCTGACCTGCCTCCTAAGAAATCTGTATGTAAGTCAAGAAGCAGCAGATAGAACTGGATATCAAACAACAGACTGGTTCCAAATTGGGAAAGGAGTACGTAAGGCTGTATATTGTCACCCTGCTTATTTAACTTATAGGCAGAGTACATCATGCGAAATGCTGGGCTAGATAAAGCACAAGCTGGAATCAAGATTGCCAGGAGAAATATCAATAACCTCAGATATGCAGATACCACCACCCTTATTGCAGAAAGTGAGGAGAAACTAAAGAGACTCTTGATGAAAATAAAAGAGGAGAGTGAAAAAGTTGCCTTAAAACTCAACATTCAGAAAACTAAGATCATGGCATCCGGTCCCATCACTTCATGGCAAATAGATGGGCAAACAGTAGAAAACAGTGGCAGACTTGATTTTTATGGGCTGCAAAGTCACTGCACATGGTGACTGCAGCCATGAAATTATAAGATGCTTGCTCCTTGGAAGAAAAGCTATGACCAACCTAGACAGCATATTAAAATCAGAGACATTACTTTGCCAATAAAGGTCAGTCTAGTCAAAGTTATGGTTTTTCCAGTAGTCATGTATGGATGTGAGAGTTGGACCATAAAGAAAGCCGAGCACCTAAGAATTGATGCTTTTGAACTGTGATGTTGGAGAAGACCCTTGAGAGTTCCTTGGACTGTAAGACCAAACAAGTTCATCTTAAAGGAAATCAGTTCTGAATATTCAATGGAAGGACTGATGGTGAAGCTGAAACTCCAATACTTTGGCCACCTGATGGTAAGACCTGACACACTGGAAAAGACCCTGATGCTGGGAAAGATTGAAGGTGGGAAGAGAAGGGGACGACAGAGGATGAGACGGCATCACTGAGGCAATGGACTTGAGTTTGAATAAGCTCTGGGAATTGGTGATGGATAGGGAGGCCTGGCGTGCTGCAGTCCATGCGGTCGCAAAGAGTCGGACACCACTGAGCGACTGAACTGAACTACGGCAGGGTGCTGGTTCCCCCTCAAGGGCTACATGTAAAGATGTCTTTGATCAATTTCACTGATACTAAAGCCCCCACCAGGTGGGAGAAGCTAACTGTATGCTCCCCATAAGCATGCAGACATCGAGCCATTGGAATCAGAAGGTTGAGGATGAGGACTCCAACTTACCTCACTGCTAACCAATCAGAACCATGTCCATAAGCTGATCACTCCCTCCTCTTTGGACCATTGCTATAAAACTCCTCCATACCCTCTCCAGGAGGGGACCCACAGTTTTAGGGCATTAGCCCGTGGGGCCCCCTTTGCCTGGTAAAGCAATAAAGCTACTCTTTTCTACTTCATTACCCAAAACTGTGTCCTGGGGATTTAATGTGGAGTCAGGGTACAGAGGAGAAGGCAATGGCACCCTACTCCAATACTCTTGCCTGGAAAATGCCATGGACGGAGGACCTGGTGGGCTGTAGTCCATGGGGTCGCTAAGAGTCAGACATGACTGAGCGACTTCACTTTCACTTTTCACTTTCATGCACTGGAGAAGGAAATGGCAACCCACTCCAGTGTTCTTGCCTGGAGAATCCCAGGGACGGGGTAGCTTCGTGGGCTGCCGTCTATAGGGTCGCACAGAGTCAGACATGACTGAAGCGACTTAGCAGCAGCAGCAGCAGCAGCAGGGTACAGAGGCCGCATTTGGCTTCAGCTTCCCCCATTGCTCTTTTGGGGCCTTGAGAATCATGCTGTGATGAAATGCGATCCAGTCTACGAGAGACTGAGGGCACACAGGGGAGAGTCAAAGTGCGGTCAATCAGCTGATGTAGGAAAGTCACCTTACCTCCTCCAACTCCGTCGGGACATCTGAAGAAAGCTGTTGTACCCTTAGGTTAGCTGTGTAACCATCGAAACTTCTCAAGCCATTTATGCTTAAATTGCTAGTTATTTAACTAAACTTATTGCAACTCTTATCATAATATATATGTATTTCAGCAACAAAGTATGTCTTCTGGGATTGGAAAATTTTAACATTACTACACAGTACTTTCTTCTATACTCTTTGTATTCATAAGAAAAAAAAAAAACGAAACACATGGAAGCAAATGAAACTGATCCATAATCCTAGTAGAAGACAATTACATTTATGTGTGTTTCTATATAGTCTATACATGTAGCCATAATTTAAAACCAACCTCTGGTATCATAGTTACAATTTTCTATCTTTTTTCACTTAACATTATATCATGGGTCATATTACATTTTCTAAACCATGAATTTGAATATTCATATTCATATAAAATATAACTGAATTAATCATCTATTTATTATTGGGTATATGAATTTTTCCAGGTACTGACAAGTATAAAAAATACAGAAGACTATTACAGAAAGAGTTCTGTGAAAATTCAGCTAAATTCTTACAATGACAAATTATTGGTTTAAATCTATTGGTACATACTGCCAAAATCCCTTTTATATATTTTCCACTAATAGTAGTCTAAGAAAAGGCACCTATGACTTCACTGTTATTATCAGTATTATCTTCTCTAACATTTTTTTGACAGATTATAAAACTGGTACCCTAAATGGCATCCTAATTACTGTATCAGTCATATTCATTACTAGTGATGTTCAGTATTCTTATATATTTACTGCCCATTAGGATTTAGTTTTTTATTTTCTATTCATATCCTTTATTCTGTCATTACAGTATTTTTTGTCTATATCAATTTAAAATAATGCTATCCAAGCAGAGTGAAAAGCAAGAATTTGATTTAAAAGAGAGCTACTTATGCAGTAAGGACATTAATCTATAGATTTAAAATATCTTTCCCATTTGGAAATTTGGCTTTTAAGTTTGATTATAATGTATTCTGATATGTATTAGTTTTCTTTTCCTTTTTTTTTCAGTTTTTGGTGGCCAATTTTATTAAAATTTTCTTTGCATTTACTATGTGTTTTCTAATATTAAATATCCTGAGATTAAATATAAATATTTTCTTACAAAGTTTGAAGTTATTTTTTTACATTTAACACAGTGACTTATTTACTCCACCTATACATTTTTTTCCATTAGCATAAGATTTGAGGGGAGATTTTAAATTTGTAGTTTTCCAAATAGCCTAGCCCTCCAACACTATAGGTTGAATCTTTGATTGAATGTGTATTTGTTGGCAGTGCTTCTCTTACTGAATGTTAAATTTCTAAGTACATTAGGGTTTTAGAGCTTTATATTAAATATCACTGATAAATGTAAATTGTTGGGTAAATACAGACACTTTTTACTTATAACTTCACAATTACCTGATAATTAAATTCTCTTCAGAGCTCTTTCAATAAGAAGAATGTTATTAGAATAACATTTGCAAAGTTTACATTTTAAAATCCACCAGATTAGTAATTTGACTTTGGAAAAATTTACATTTTCATAATTCTTAGTTATATCACCTAAGAAAACAGCATAGTTTTACATTTAAAATATTGTATTTTCTCCAAAGTGGTATACTTTTTCTTCAAATTTTCCTAATAAACTTTTATTAAGGTTGTCTGTAGTTATGTTATGAAATTTTGCTATTGTTGCTATTGTGAATGGACTCTTTATCAAGTTGATTTCTTTTAAATTTGATTTGGAAGACATATTAATTCTAAGAATTGTTTGATTCTCTAAGGTTGCATGGGCTTCCCTCATAGCTCAGTTGGTAGATGCAAAATTCATATTGTCAGAGTTTCTAAAGTTTGCTTTATGAGTTTGTTGCCTTGAGTTAAACAGAGGAGGTACCACTGCTGTTTGAGCAGATAAGGATCTATGAATTAGCATTTTCACATTTAAATTCAATTTCAGTAGCAGTGTGAAATCGCCAAGCAGTTTGATACATTCCCCTTAAATGTGTACTATGAAATGTTTGTTTGCATCATACAATGAGCAAATAATCACTGTAAAACTTAGCAAATTCCCCATTTAAGTAATTTTTAAGCCATTCTAGAATTATAAATCAAACTATAACTTGATCTCAGCTAACAAAACCAAGTCTGATATTCCTGTTTTAGTTATATTACCTTTCCCTCAAAGTAAAAAAAAAAAAATCATATCTATATGGAATACTGTAATTTGTTACAAGGTAATTAATGACTATAAAATAATCCACTAGAACCAGATAAACACTCTTTAATTCTACAGGTAGTACTACTAACAGCAGTGGGTCAGCTTCACATTTACAGAATACTAAAAATAATCGATCATTAATTTGCATATGACAACTTCTTTTCCAAAGAGTATAAACCACACTTCCTTTTAAATTACCTCATTATTTTGACCTTTAGCCTAACAAAATTCCATGACTTTTATATCAAGATATTTTACCATTCTTCTTAGGGTAATTATACTTATGGACTTCAAAAAAGAGTTTTGACATTCACAAGTCTTCAAAAATTAAAAGAAAAGTGAAAATAACTAATGGCAAAATTAATAATGTTAAGATAAAATCTACAGTTGTTACTTTTTTATAGCAAATTAATAACACATTCTTTTCCTTGAAATACCTTTATAGCCTGAAAGGTAATGAGCACTTACAAAATCATAATATGTCACTTTCTGGTGCCCCTGACCAAAAGAGAAACAGCTTTTCTTCCCAAGAGAATTGTGACAGGTACAGGTATCCACCAAAAATTGTAACAAACAGGGCAGATGGGCACAAATAAAGACCTATTTGTTCACTTCTCTACCACAGAGGAACAGTCACATAGATACACAAAATCTTTAAAGTAGGAAGTGACCTCCAAAATATAGGTGTAGGAGTCAAAACCTCTATTTTGGCAGTGGTCACACACCTAACATAAATGTATAAAACAGCTGTAGGTAAGCTGTTGAGTGTGAAAAGAACCATGACTCCATGCCCTGATGAAGGCATTTAAACTAAAAAATGCTTTGAACATTGTGCTAAAACATCAAAACATTTCTCCAGGCAGATTCAGGTCTGTTAGTCTATGACTCTAGAACTCATCTATGAAACATGTCAATAACAAAGAACATGAGACTCACAGAAGTGTCTCATTTAAGGTGAGAATAAATAAAGCCTATAAATATATTGTGAGATAAATTATCAATAATTAAATGATAATTATTAATGATATTAAACCTTAGAATACATCTATTCATCTGTTAATGTTAGATAAACTTTCAAGAGATATTGAACCAGTAAACTTGGGAATACAGAAATTAGACACTAATATATTGATGCTTCTGTGATATAAATTTACATCAGTATGGCTGCAGCTTATAATAATATCAAATTACACTTTATGTAATATACTTCATGTATCTATCCATTGACATTAACTGCCACGCCAAAGATTAAAGATGAACTATTAGAATTATTTCATCAAGTATTACATTCAAAATATTTACAGTTACTTATTTGAATTGATTCAGAATTTAAAGTGAATTCAAACAAAACAGACATATGATATTAGCCCCCAAAAGTTCCAACCATCATCACAATGATGGCGATGATGGTGACAGCTAAACATTATTGTGCATTTATTAGAGTACGTGTGTGCATGCTCGGTCACATCTGACTCTTTGTGACCCCATGGACTACAGCCCAACAGCTTTCTCTGTCCATGGGATTCTCTAGGCAAGAATACTGAAGTCTGTAGCCATTCCCTTCTCCAGGGGATCTTCCAGACCCAGGGATCGAACCTGCATCTCCTGAATTGGAAGGCAGATTCTTTACCACTGAGCCACCTGGGAAACCCATTATAGCATATGGTTCTTGGCTAAGCCTCAACGCAGTTTTGGGCTATAGCTACTGTTACGTTTTTTCGTTTGTTTTTTCCCTCCAGAGGTATACAAGTTGTACTAAGATATTATAATTTTAATTCGGGGAAAATTCTTCTGAGAAAAATATTTTGGACTACAGTTAAAGGCTGCAGGAGAGCTGCATTTTTCCAAACCTTTCCTCAATCCCTGAAACCCAATGAGCACAATGAAACACATATACAGGGCAAGACTGACTCCATTTTCATCAAAGAAACCATCATAAACCCCAAACACCAGTCACAGAGAGCCTACTACAAATACCACGAAGTGGGGAGTGTAGAGACAGAGTGATACTTCACTCCTCACCCTCCAGCAGGACACAGAGTTCCCTAGAGGGTCCTGGCCGAGACAGAGGGCTGAGCTGAGGCCTGGTGTGAGATCTAATGATTTAAATGATCTCATCTGATCCACACACTAGGCATCTGAACACAAAAAAATGAAAGACAGACCCTCAACCAACCATTGAAAAGGAATTAAATAAAATTATTAAGGATTAAATAAAATCATTAAGAATAAAATTACTAAGACTGTGAATTCTGATGCTGCTCCAATAACTCGCTTGCAACCACAATCTCTCCACCCCCAAAATCAATCACTAGTCCTCCTCCTAGGAAACTTTTCAGCAAGTATCTGGGGGCAGTGAAGTGTGGAGTGGTGAAGACGGACTGCCCTGGTGCAGACCAGCGCTCTGCCCAATGAGTCCGACATTAATTATCACACAGAACCCCTGGGCCTCAACTTTCTCATTCCAGTGTTGTTGCCTGGAGAATCCCAGGGACGGGGGAGCCTGGTTGGCTGCCGTCTATGGGGTCTCACAGAGTCGGACACGACTGAAGCGACTTAGCAGCAGCAGCAGCAACAACATGAAAACACTAAGAGGACAAGATATATTATTCTGAACACCAAACACATCTTACATATTTTCATACTGCTCAAATAAATACAGTTTTGAGAATGATGGTCCATCAGCTTTATGAACTGATGATATTGTAAAATATAAAAAATGTAATTAAGATTATTCTTTTTTTCAAATGTAGAACACACTAAGAGAATTAAAATAAATTAGGGCAAATGAGAACCCTGATCATTAACAAAATGACAAATATCACTCAGCATATTTTGCTCCATTTACAAATAATCCTTTTATCCCATGAATGGAACTTCTATGTTCAAATTCTGCTGACAGGGTGATTTTCCTATTGACTCTCATGCTTTTAGTGAAAATTAAATTTCAAAGAAACTGCCACAGTGCAGATGTTTTAGTTGGATTACTTGTAATATATAGATAATGTAACTCTAAAGATCACAATCTGTGCTATGCTAAAATGCAACACTTGAATCATCTGGCTTTCACTTAATACTGAAGTTTCTAAATGAAGAAGGCACAGCAGAAGGCCAAGGACTCAGTTCAGCTCTTTATATTTAATTCTGGTTGAAATCAAGGCAATGCACTCATTGATAGCTGGAAATTTCTATTTTAAAATTATTTCTATTCAAAAGCCTTTAACAACTTCCAAAGAAAGAAGGAAAACATTTCAAGCAGGCAACACTAAATCCTATCTTCTTTAAAGGCAAAATGTGTCTTTCAAAAATAACTCTCAGGCAGAACACATACAGATATTAATGGCAGATTTTAGCAAACGTAGGCAATTTAAGGAGCATAAGAGTAGCTGCATAGGTTTGGCTGGATAATTTAATTCTACCAACCTCAAATTGAAAACTCCGAAAATATAAAGATTTCTTCAAATATGAAAATGTGATATACGTGTATGCATAATTTACTGTGCAAATTTTTGGTAAATCAAGTTTTTAATTTCTAAAAATAAAAAAACTGTGATTCCAAAATCAAGAACTACTTTCAACAGAGTTTCAAAACACAAAACTGATGGGGAAATGGTAGAGTTCTAGGTATAAATTATGTAATGAATACAAACTATATTGTATAAAAAAACATCATTAAAATTATTTCCTAGAATCTAAGTAGTATACTTCATATTTATGAAGCTCTGAAAAATTGGAATAACAGAGGTAAGTTAAAAGAAAATATAAATTGTTTAAATTTTTTCTTATCCATTTTAGTTTTTTGTTATTTTGAATAACTTGTTGAAAACTGATAAAATGATCAAAATAAAAATTTCTTGTTTGACAAACAGGATTATATCATATGTGGGAAGAAACTTGTAACATCTTCTTTCATGATATAAATAACACCAATTCTTAGAATCCCAGGTGTTAACTTTTTTCTCTTTACATTTTTCCCCTTAAAGTGACTAGTAGATCTAAAATAGTGATTTTTTTACTTTATGAAAAAGTGCTAATAAATAAAGGCAACAAGCACTATTTTCATGATTCCCTTGTAATAAAATTAATGTTTATGCATAAGATACTTTTAACAAGACTAAAAACGATATTTTTATATATGACACATTGTAGGATAAACTTTCTATAATGAATGGATTTTATATACTAACATTATTTGAACAGTACTTTTGCAATTTCTATATAGTGTCACAAGAATAAAACCTTTAACTTAATTCAGTGACCCTTAAAACATGGTGTTTAAGAAATACTGAAATTTTGATTTGCATTTCTCTAATAATTAGTGATGTTGAGTATCTTTTCATGTGTTTATTGGCCATCTGAATATTTTCTTCGGAGAACTGTCTGTTAAGGTCTTCTGCCCAACTGTTGTACAGCAGAAACCCACGCAGCATTTTAAAGTAATTTTCCACCAATTAAAAAACAAATTTAAAAAATGACAAAAGAAATATATTTTGACTATTCTCAGTTCTTTTCGCCTTGCATAGCACCATTTTGATTTTAAACATTAGATTTTAAAATGCTTTGGGAAAAAACATAATTTCTGTAATGAATATCCCATGATAACAACTTCAAAATCCTCACCAAAAATTCTTTTTACCTATGCCTTAGCATCATTTTTTACCTCTCACCACCTTGCCACCCTTGAAGACTTTCACTGATCTTGCCCTAGACTCTAGACTTGACCTTGGCTCTCTAAGTTATTGCCAATTTTGATAATATGAAATAAATTATTCTTGTGAAAATTAGAGTACTTTCTCCAATTATTTACTGTTTTCACCAAAATTATTAAGCAGAAATTACATGCAAAGAACCATTCTAAGCTTCTTATATTAACTGATTACTTGATTTATGTGGTAAATACCATAGCTATTAAGTGACTGAGCTACAATATAAAAGTCTAATTGCTTTTTCACAGAACAAGGCCAATTTAATTATCTGCCAAAACCACAGACTCATCATTTTTGAACCATACTGTGATTGAACTTGAACCAGGTCCCCTTTGAAAATTATGAACCTGTCCCAGGGCCACAACCATCAAAAGTCAAGCCTTTTCTTTCCCTCTGGTACTTTATTTGAAAAATGTATCACCTCATGCCATTTTAAATCTCTCAGACTGATCATATAGTCTTCACCATTTTTTTGTTTTTTGGTTTTGATTCATCTTTGCCTTGGGGCTTCCCTGGTGGCTCAGACAGTAAAGACTCTGCCTGCAATGCAGGAGACCTGGGTTCGATCCCTGAGTCAGGAAGATCCCCTGGAGAAGGAAATGGCAACCCACTCCACTCCAAGCATGCAGGACCCAAGCTCCCCATCCAGGGACTGAACCTGTGCCCCCGGAAGTGGAAAGACAATCTCAACCACTGCATCGCCAGGAAAATCCCCAAAGGCCATGTTGCTCCTTCCTTTCTGACCTCCTACAGTGTTTGCTTCTTCTCAACAGTGGCAAAATCTTAAATACTCTTCTCATCTGTGATATACTAAGTGTACTCCCTACTTCTATTGCATGGCTCTGATTTCGAGGCCAAGAACATGATATATGCAGTAAGTACCTGTTTACCCTTATCAATACATGTGGAACCTTACCTAGAGACACTTCTTAGAAAGTAAAGTTTCAAAACAGATATTTTGCACGTAAGATAATTCAACTCAGCAGACCACCTTGAGATATTATATATATGTCAATAATTATGTATTTGTGAACTATGATATAAAAACTACATATAATCTTATTTTTGAAAAATTGTTTTAGGGAAGGAAAACTCCAAGGATCTTTTCCCTTTTTTTTTTTTTTTTTTTTTTAGCAAATCCCTATAGCAAAAGGAAGCAAGAATTAATAGTACTTAATACTTCCTAGTGTTTGTGAGTGCACGGGAGATCAGTGTAAAAGACGGTCACTGCTGCGTTAACTCTCATTACTCCAGCTGTTAACCAGATGCTCAAAACAAGCAAATTGTCCTGAAATGTTTTTCTAAATTCTTTTTCTTAATCTGCTAAATTATCCAAATGCTGCAGAGAAGGCAATGGCACCCCACTCCAGTACCCTTGCCTGGAAAATCCCATGGACGGAGGAGCCTGGTGGGCTGCAGTCCATGGCGTCGCTAAGAGTCAGACATGACTGAGCGACTTCACTTTCACTTTTCACTTTCATACAATGGAGAAGGAAATGGCAACCCACTCCAGTGTTCTACCCTGGAGAATCCCAGGACGTTGGAGCCTGGTGGGCTGCCGTCTATGGGGTCGCACAGAGTTGGACATGACTGAAACGACTTAGCAGCAGCAGCAGCAGAATATTTTTAATTATGCACCTAAAGTCCTGCTACAAAATTTGCATGATGTAAGAATTCAGAAGTAATTTAAATATATTTTTTGAAATAATGTAGTATAAAAATAATTAGTATTGGAGCTGACAGGATTTAAGATATATTAATATTGTAATAAGACTATAATATTATAAAATTCAATAAGAAACACAGAATAAAAAGTTATGCGGGAATATGTTTTCCTAGCACATACAAATGTGAAAGAAACTCAGGGAAATATAAATGGTAAAAGGTAAATGAAAAGAAAATGGAAATCAACCTTAAATCTTCTGATGTGTCTGAACTTTTCAGAGAATTATTTTGCAGTTATCTTTTCCTTTTTGTTTTGTGACTGACATTTACCTACATAAACTCTGTGAATTCCTCTTTTTAGAATAAATGGAATAGCTGTTCTTTTTAAGAAGAAAAATAATTTTATTTTGATTACTTCCTCTCAAGAAACTTGTAAATCCCCAAGACACTGAATCACTACCATTCAGAAGGAAAAGTTAGCATCAGCTTGATTTTCAGTATTTGAATATTATCACAGCTAAGAAAATTCCACAGAGGATGATTTTAGTCAGACTGGATCAGGATTTATTCTTTTTCCCAGTAGGATAGTATTCATTTTCAATGCCCAAGCATATGAAAGTTGAGAATTTCAAAAGAACATATCAAAATTAATTTAAAGACAAAGATCAAATATTCTCTGAGCAAGGAATTGAACTTTTCACCTTTGTTTCTTTTTTATAAATATTCTGTATTTTCTAGTATTAGAGACGTTTAATCTAACTATAACCTATTTTTGTCTAATATAAATGACATTTTCCCAACTTAAAATCATTAACTTATACAAAAAGATAATTGTTATTCTAATTTTATTTTGATCTTCTATGATCATAATTACAGAAAAGATTAAGCACCTCATTGTGTTAATATGGTACTAAGTAAAGTTCAAGGTAATTAAGCTGTAGTTTTTACCAACCATATACTTGAAACCTAAGAAATTCATATTTTATAGAAAACTATTAAAACAGATTATACGTAAATCTAAATGAACATTTTTATTGTTGCTCAGTCCCTCATCGTGTCTGACTCTCTGCAACCCCAAGGACTGCAGCCCACCAGGCTTCCCTGTGGGGAAGCCTTTACTATTCCCTGGAGTTCGCTCAACCTCATGTTCACTGAGTCGATGATTGCAAATATAAACATTCAGAGTTGTATATTTATGAGTAGAAAGGATTTCATAAGCATTGGATGTCTCAGAGCAAGACAAAATCAATACTCCTATTTTCATCACTTGAGGTTTCCTGAGAGAGTTGAGATTGAAGGGTTCTGTGAATAATGGACTCGGTTGGAGAAGAAAGCTCCTTTACTAGGGAGTCTCTGACACAGGCAACAGCTTAGGAAAGTCTGAGGGCTAGCAGCATTAGCAGATCAGAGGCTACCCAAACACAGGAGGAAATGGACTTTGGAGGAATTAAAATAAAATGTTATACTCTTTAAAAACATCCTATAATTCAAGGATTCTAAGAGTCAAGCACCTTTGCAATTATTCAAAATGTCAGATTGTATTCGTCTGCACAGAGTGAAGGTATATTGTAAGGATTAAAAGAGGGATTATTTCAGCTATTGCCCTTCTCAGTGTGATCCTGGCAGGTCACTCAGTCAGCCCTGCTGTGTCCCAGACACCTCATCTGGAAACTGGAGGCAGTAATAACAATACACATCTCACAGGAGTCTTAGAACCTCGAAAGAGTTGAGATCTAAAATTATACTGGACGCACAGTATTCATTACTACTATAATTAGAAAATAAACACACAAATAGATTAAAAAATTTACAAAAAACAAAGTTAAAAATTATATAAGCTTGGTGGACTATTTTGTTCCATTTGGATTCTCTTCAAAATATCCATTATGCACGGTACCTTTCTATTAATGGATTTCTAAAGTATACACCCCCTACTGAAGTCAGGCTAACTGAAAAATTTACATTTAGTGGTTAGGTTGTGCTATGCCTGGTGTAGGAAACTCTGAGTCAAAATAAATACTTTGTTAAACCTGTATTAAGGTTCATTTTAAAAATCTGAATATAGTTTTACTGATTCAGTTTGCTATACTTGTTCAAAAGCACAAAACTGAATGTTTTTAAAAACTGTTTACCAAGTATTAGGTTTGCCCAAACTCTTTACAAGTTGATAAATTATTGTAAGTCGGCATTTTACCTAGTAAATTTGATGCCATCAGAACAATTGCATGTCTGGCTACCAGATCACATTTGACCTTGGAAATATTCCCAGCTGTGACCTAGAGAAAACAGATTCCAAACTGCCGTCTTTTCAGGACGGATACAAAAATACTTCAAGAAATTATGAAGCTCTCTCCGCATGTTTCTTTCCATATTTTACTGTTTCAAAATCCACCTTGATGCAAAATTTACCTAATTTGTATTCCTCAAAGATTAATACATTTAATTTCAATTACTTCTATGGCATAGAAATCTTTGCTTATTTACACATAGCCTTCTCCCCTTGAGAAAATAAGCAGTTCTGTAAAATTCCAATTTCTCCCACAGTATTTTTGGCACTGGGCATAAGGTTTTGGGCAAGCATTCATCTACTCATTCTCCTCCAATGCTAACTCTTGACACAAAAGGGAAGAAAGGATGTGTTTATTTTCAGACTATTTCTTTGACCAACATGGAGTGGAAAGCTTATTATGAAGTGATTCAGTGTACTTCTGACCTTCATCTACAGAACAGGAAAGCCAGACCTGAACACAATTGAACTCAAACTTACAATGGACAGCTGAAAACTTAAAGCTTGATTACCTAAAAACCAGCATTAAGAGAAACTGACCACTTCTGCATTTTTCATGCATTTATCTTAACAGTGGGGTTTTTTTTTTTTTTTTTTTTTTTGGTACAGAATACATTTTTTAAAAAGAAATGGCATAGAGATGATCTCTCTTTCACAGATACAGAAAATGTGATTTACATATATGAAGCAAATTGCCAAATGTCACCAAGCTGGCGGAAGGCAGGGCTGGGAATCAAACTAAAAGGTTTGAACGTGCAGCTCAAATTGTCACTGCTTCCACTGACATCGAAAAGAAAAAGAAGAGCCAAGGGAACAGGGTTTTCCCAAGGACAAATCAGTCTCATCTGCAAATAAGTCCAACAATCCACCCAACCATCTATGATATTTATTATTGCAGGACAGGGCTGTTATTTCATATGCACATATGCCAATGAACTAATGAATTTAATCAAATTTACAAGTTAATACCATAAATAACAATAACATTTTTGGATGCCACTATTCATTTTCTTAATGGCTTTCATATATGGTACAGTTTTACTTGCCACAGAATCCTATGAGTTTCACTCAACCAATTTTATTTTCTATAACTGAGTAAACTGGAGCTCAGACTGACTTGCCTCAAGTTATGGCAAATCTCATCCAAAAGGCAGTTATTCAGTCTTCTAAGTGCTCTTCTAAATACAAAGGATTCTAGAGTGTTAAAAATATTAGTATCTAATGCCATATTGCTAATTCTCTTGTTTATAAAGGCAAAAGTAAAAGTTTCAGAAAACTGAAAGTAAAAAGATATGATCTTTTGAAAAATATAGTATGAATTTATATTTTATTGATATTTTCTTACAGTAAGCCTTAGAATAAATGTTAAGAAGCAGGCAGTAAGCAAGATATTTTTCTAGGAGATCTGACTCTGCTCAGAAGAAAATAGGGATTCAATGCAGGCCAGGAGGTAATTACAGCTTGCTTCATTTTTAACATGCATGCCAGTCGTGAGAAAGAAATCAGAATACAGATTTTAACTTGACTTAACCAAAAAAATGGGAATTCATTTAGACCATAATGTTATGAGGAAAGGACTCACCCAAGATACAAAAATATTTTCAGGAAAATACCCAGAAGTTGAAGCTGCTTAGGCAGACAAAATACAGTCCATAACGCTTTCTGATTCTGATTTAGAGTGGACCCGGGCCTTTGAGAGAAAATCATCTGGGGGCAATAACCATTTGTCAAACAATCTGTGAATATCACTGGCTAGTCTGTTTTAAGAGGAAAATGATGTGGGGAACAGAGTGATTCATTTCTGAAATGAGGAAGAAAGAAGAGATATGGCAGCTTAACTCAGACTACTTTTCTCAGGAACGTGAAGATTCAGAGGGAAGAAAGGTTAAAGATACAGTGCGTTTTTCCAGACTGAATGACCCAGAAGGCATTTTAGTTTCTTGGAGGTCAATTAAATGAATTACTTTTTATTACAAATCAAAGTTTTATTTGTTGCACTAAAGAAAAAGCTTATGCAGGGTTTCTAAAGGGTTCTAAAACCATCCAATTAATGGAAGTTCGTATGTATTGAGCCTCTATTAAACAGTCCAGGAATCATGTTAATTTTTTATGTTAATTACCTCAATCTCTCAAAGAAACTGAGGTTTAGAGAAATATGTAATATTCTCCATTAGAAGTTGAGAAAATGAGATTTGAACCCAGGAAGTCTGACTCTTAAATCACTATGAAATGTTGACTTGAAGCAATTTTCATTTTATATTAAGCTCTATAAGGAAATATCTAAATTAATGGCCATCAGATGTGTGGGATCTAATATGGAACAAGTTCCAAAGGAAGAAAATAATCAATGATTAAAGAGAATTTGAAAGTGTTAATTTGTTATGACATGATACATGTGAATTTCCCAGAAATGGAAAAGTGTACACGTTTATGAATTGACATTTGTTTTCAACTTTTAGAAACCTGCTTGGCAAATGATTTTTACTCTTAAATCCTAAGTAAAAAAAAAATTAATTTCTGATAATTAAGAAGATCCACAGAATACTGATCTGAATGTATTTATTAAAAAGGCTCCAAGTGAATTTTCAAAATATCAACTTAAATGTTAAAGCTTACCTTGCAAAAGGCATCTTTATTCTTTGCCATTCCTGTGATCTTCTCAATAGTGAGACTAGTTAGATTTATATCTAGTAAATATTTAGTTAGTAAATACAGTTTAGCAGGGAATATATCCTCAAGCTATTGAAAAAATGTTCATCTTTTCAAATCACATTGCATATAATACCTGTGAGTGTTTAATGCCACAGATCATACATAAGTGACTATGTATGTGTATGTGTCCCAAAGATCAGATATAAAATACAGGGAAAGGGAAAAAAATTGATAATTCACTGCATACCTAAATTTTCTTCAGAACACAATATAAAATGGAAAAAAGAATATATTTGTGTTCAATTTTTTTAAACTTCTCAGCTGCTTAGTATTCTGTATACCCCCATCGGAGTCTTGGAATGTGTCTAAGTAACGAGCATATTATAATGAAAACTTGAGGACAGGAGAGTCAGGGAAATAATGCAAGGCTCAGGCCAGTATAGTAAGATTTTCCCGAGTACTACCAACATTCACTCCTGCGAAGTAGCATTCAGAGGCACGTTTAAAGTTCACAGCAGCCCAGTGCTCCCTCCCACCTCTCCTGGAAGGGAAAAACACTTCTCAACATGGCAAAAGCCCACCTACTCACAGGGGAGGTTAATTACCGCTACATAATTAACCTCACAAGAAAATTGTTAAGATTAATGAGGCAGTGCTTACTAAGTGTTTATAAGCTCCCCTTGAACGCCCATAGAAATATTTGTTTACCACAAACACCTACATGTATATTGATAACAGATTCTGTGCAAATTGTTGCAGTACAAGATCTGGGTGAACACATATATATCATGGCCTATGTATCTGGAAGGAAAAGAAGTACCCAAGGAGAAAAAGAGGAAGGGGGGAAGGAGGAATGAAGATAAAGAAGGGAGGGTGAAGGGCAGGTAACGGGCCAAGTTTTCACCTGTCAGTAAGAACCACCAGACCACAGGGAATGTCTGCTACTCAGTTCTTTGACAATCATGACTCAGCAAAAGACCACGAACCCTCGCTAACCTGGGTGAGTTTGAACATATATAAAAATCCAGTAGCTTTTGAGTGTATGTCAAAAGAATGGTCTCTTGTTATCTAAACATACAACAGTGAGTGAAGTCGCTCAGTCGTGTCTGATTCTTTGTGACCCCATGGACTGTAGCCTACCAGGCTCCTCCGTCCATGGGATTTTCCAGGCAAGAGCACTGCAATGGGTTGCCATTTCCTTCTCCAGGAGATGTTCCCGACCCAGGGACTGAACCCTGGTCTCCCGCATTGTATGCAGACACTGTACCGTCTGAGCCGCCAGGGAAGCCTAAACATACAATGCCTGTATTAATTTACACTTTTAATTAGGCTAGGACAATTAAATATTGATAAATTAATACTTAAAATGAGGTCCAGAGTGTCGTTAACAATAAATTGAAATTCAGCTACACCAGAGTACACTGTACAATATTCAGATGGGCAAGATCCTCCCCACAAAATATCACAGACCTGTCTGGCCACCACATCTTCACACCTGAATTACACAACAGGTCACCAGTGTGCCCCGTCACCTTTTAAAACCATCAGTTAACGCCACTGTCCCCCAATCCTACGTAACTGGACATTTTGTTATCAGCCAGAATATGCTAGGTTAGGCTGTAGTAACAAAGACAAATCTGAATACCCAGTGTCTCGAAACAGAAAAAGAACTTCCTGGCTCAGCCTTCAGGCCACAGAAAGGGGCTCGTCTCAGCTCACATGTTTAAGGACAGAAGCTGCCTGGGGAGGCCCTTCTCTCTGGCACAGGTACCCCTGCCAGAGGCAAAGAGACCACTCTGGTGATCTTACTCCAGCAATGAAATAACCCAACTCAGAAGCAAGCAGTAACACTTCTGCTTACCACCCATTGGCCAGAACCAGTCACATGATCCCATCCAGGCACAGCTGGTCCAGAAATCAGTCACGACCCATGCCCAGAGAGAGGGAAGGCTGACACTACTGGAAGAGCATTAATAACACTCCAGTGTCCACTCATGTCCATAGAACAGATGCTAACATGGTGAACAAAGGACCTCCAAAAAAATTTTATGCCCTGATAACTTTAGTTTACTTCAAGATGTTTGACAGTCTGCAGCTGAACAGTTTGGGGAGTAACTAAACAATCAGGAAGAGAATCAGAATGAGTAACACCCAAAAACAGTACATTTGTAACGATTTAACACGAGGGCTTCTAATTATTCATCAGATAAAGATCCAAAAGGATCCTAATACAATATTCGTATTTATCTGGGTAAACTCCAGTCTATGAGCAAGAGGTATGATTGCAATAAGCGAATTTGCAGGTTCGGAAACTTCAGGCGAAGAGGCTCAGAATCCAGATGATGAGACAGAAAGATGGACAATTCAGGTACTAGTCCTGAAACACGACATGCAGCCCCAGGACAAACTGACCCCAAGGAAAGAGAGATCCCAAGGAAAGTGTTCACAGGACAGGCAGGAGGGGATGGGGTGTGAAACACACAGGGGGTGGTTCACCTCTGGAGGTCGATAAGGCAAGCTCTGGGCTTCCTGCTCAGTTCACCAAAGAAGTCCTATTTTTAATAAACTTTTTCATATATTGACTTTTTATTTGGAAAAAAATTTCCATTGCTAAGGGGGAAAAAAGCTGTATTAATTCATATCCTATACATACTTACTTCTTTTGCATTAATCAGTTCTTGTTACTTAATGGATTAACTTCTAGTCAGCCATATCACTGTGGTTTCTCTCCCCTCGGGATGCAGAGACCAGTGGCAAGTTTATGTAATATTTATTACTGCCTAGAATTCACTTATGCCCTTTATCACCAACTGGACACCAAAATATGGTCATAAGAAAATTCCAGGAAAACCACTAGACAAAGGGAAGCCATACATTTTTAAGAGAACAGACTGTTAATATATCACAAGCTAAGGAAGGCAATTAAAATGCTCTCAGTGGTACAAATGGAACCAGCAACCATGCTTCATGGCCATTTACTTCATTGTAGTTGGAAGTAAAGCCGATTGAAAAGGCTGCATTTGGTTAATATCTCAGGCACCACTTTAAAAATATACATAGTTTGCCCTCTAAGTTACAAAAACCAAGGCCAGCCAAAGAGAGCCGACCACAAGCTGACATTTCTGTAAAGGAAGCTGACCTCTCTGGGAAGCCAAAATAAACTGAAATCTCTCAGCCCAGATACAGAAGCAGATCGTTGAAAATTTGCCAGATTTATGTGGAAAGATTATATAAAGTAAACAGATTTCTATCTTCTCAAGGTGCCCTCTTTTCCACATTACAATTAGTATGAGGAGCCAACATAGAAAAAAATACTTCCAAAAGCATTCACTGTAGAATAAATATTTGTTATGTATCACCTACTCAGAAAAATCAGAGCTGTATATCAACAGAAGGTCAGAAAAAAATAAAGGTTAGTCCGTTTGTTTCTTTGGAAGTTATTTTCCTTTTTCCTTCTCAGGACTCTTCTGTGACGTGAAAGGCAACCTAAACACAGAAAGAGTTAAAACTGTAATTTTCTTAATGAAATTATAAGAGTAAACTTAGCTGCCTTGGTTTCTTTTTGCAATGAAATGAAAGAAAAAAAATAAAGTTCTATATTAGTCTTGTTTTGTTTTTTTTTGTCTTTGCTTGGAGTAGGAAATGGCAAGCCACTACAGTATTCTTGCCTGGAAAATTCCATGGACAGAGGAGCCTGGTGGGCTGTTGTCTATGGAATCATCAAGAGTCGGACACATGTACTTGAGATGTATAATGAAATCAACAGGCAAAAGGATACTTACATTAGCAACCGAAATTGTTTTTTCATTTTATATTTCCACTATTATAATGATATAAAATGAAAACTAAATATTAACCTGCCAGGACTTTTTACATTTTATATGTGAGCCTTGAAATTACCAACTCACAAAACTTTCCTCGAATACCCAGGCCAGTTCAAATGTTCTGTGGTCACATCATCACTGAAAAATTGTATATGAATGTACACGTTACATGATTTTAAAACAGGCTAAGTAGTCAACAAGTCAACATGTACATATAGAAAGACTATTGGAGGAGTTCCTAAACTCAATGTAGTTATGAAGATGAACATATACTGATCCTGAGTTAGGATCAAGTGTAAAATAAACCATGTCAATTGAGCTTCTTAAAAAATGGCCAATTGGTTTTTACTTTGATTAGCTCAACTCTTTGAAGTGAAGTGAAAGTTGCTCACTCATGCCCAACTCTTTGCGACCGCATGGATTGTAGCCCTTCAAGGCTCCCCTGTCCATGGAATTCTCCAGGGAAGAATACTGGAGGGGGTTGCCATTCCCCTCTGCAGGGGATCTTCTGGAACCAGTGACAATCCCGGGTCTCCTGCATTGCAGGTGGATTCTTTCCCATCTGAGCCACCAGGGAAGCCTAGCTCAATCCTTTCAATTAGTAGGGTTAGCCAACCTGCAACTCTGCAAATGGCTAATTATTACATAAGACTGTTAGCACATTAAAAGGAACGATTTCAGACCAAGCTCAATGTAATGAGTTAACAAAATCACATACTCCTGTACCAGTAAACGTCCCAATAAGAAACAGACGATGTCTTGTAGTAAAGTAATGTGAGAAGAGAGTAAGGCATGGATAAAGCTTGGAGAAATCTGGGAGACAGAGTACAGTCCTAGGGTGAGAATCAGGGCATGGGCCTCAAGAGTGAGAGAAGAGAGGGGTTGCCAGAGAATCCAGGGAAGCCCACCTACAGGGGCTGTGACCTTCAAAACAGGAGTGGGTTCTGGTCTGTTTCCCCCTGTAATAGCATTTCTCAATGTGCAATGGGGTAACTAAAAAATAGAACATGTTATTTTCTTTAAAACACAGATTGCCCTAGAGAATGATAATAAAACGAAAATCCAAGATAGACCTTGGTAAATCATCTTTCTAAATCTAGACAGGCTCTGCACTTGAAACACACTGCTCTTTAAACTTAATGTGCTTAGACTGAAAATCAATAGATTTTTGAAACTTACATCACATTTGTTTAAATAATATATACCACATAGAAAAAAAAATAAACCTAATGAATGAAAGTTCTGATTTGTAAAGACGAGTCTATATTCAGTAGTAGTGCAATATACTCTGATTATTGTTCTGGCTGGATACCAGGTAATTTTTTTTTTTAATAATTAGATCTATCCAACCATCCTAAATGACCGTGTCTCTTTTACATTATAGAAATGGCATTAAATATAAACTCCAAGAACACTTATGTTCAGTTGAAATAATATTCCCGTGATACATCTGCAGATTGGAATTCTTTTAGTCAGGTAAGATTTGGACGAGATGATGCTGAGAGGCCCTTATGAATCTGAGAATTTGTGATTCAGGTGTTCCAGAAACAGAAAGAAACTCATAGCTCTAAAATTCTGTAGTTTTTCATTTGGACCAGTCTATAGTAAAATGATGAGAAAGGAAAGCCATGGTCTTTAAGGTATAATCGGCCCATGTTGATGGAGCAAATAATAGGTGCCTCACACAGTTACTGCTCAAGTAGAATAATCTGTGCCACAGACCTCTGTGAACTGGAAAGCAATTTCTCAATGTCGGGTTTCCTTACATTCTTTTAATTTATAAAATGTTTAACAAAACACTCCACATCTTTCTTTTCTTAAAAGTGATACATAGTTGAAGTTTTCTCTTTAAAAAGTTATTAGAGAACCAATTATCTTTATTTATATATGTGGTATAGATATTAATTTTAATAAATTTTTAATCAAAACTTTAAAAATTATTTTTAAACGGAAGAACACCAGTAGAAATGTCATGAAATAGATACTCTATATCATTGACCCAGGAAAGCAAATATTTCTGTGTGCCATTTCTGTCTTTTTAACCCATTCATTGCTAAAAAGTAATTCACCAAGGTAGACTCTGGTTAGGTCCACAATTGGTTTAATGCTTTTGATTATATCTAAGTGCATGTAAATTGCATCCTCAACACTGTAATCTGGTTCCATCAGTGTTTCAATGTCTTTTCCATGCACATGTTTGCTCTGTTTTCCCAAATAATTCTCAGTCTTTAAAGAATCTTGTTGTCTAGAAGTAATTTGAGAATATAATATCCAAGATTAGGTTAGCAGATAAATTATTTCACTTAATATGGGAGAAACTAAGCAGTAACCATTTTGCCTTCATATTTTATAACACGCTCTAAGCATAACGGATGTGTCATAAGGGGAAAATGCATATCAGCAAACATGTCCAATTTCAGAAAAGATTCCTATTCAGGTAATTATTTTTGAGAGAAATAGCTCCACACTAATGTATTTACTATGCATTTGTTACTCATGGCACTTTCTGTGCAAACTAGAAACATATTACTTTATTAAGAATATCTTATTAATAATAAGAAGAAATATATTAACCTTTAATAAATAAGTATTAGCTAGGTCATTCTCTGCATATGAGCAAAATTCCTGAATGACAGTTGAAAGATAATTGAAAATAGAGCATTTAGCATTTAATTGAACACAGAACATTTTATGCAGTCTTATAGTTGGCATTCTGTAATTCAACTTTAAGAAAACATTAGAATCTTCAAATGAGTTCTAACAAATTTTTACATTTGTTTTCAATATCTGAATATGTAAGCCTTTGGAGGACTCTGAGGGTTCATTAGTCTGTAACAACTAAACACAATTCAGTGAAAAAAATTCCAAAAATGTTCTACTTCTTTCCAAATGATTTAATATAGATTTAATTGTTTCAGGATAATTCCTTTTCAAAACAGAACTCAAAACATGAATTTAACTTTGCATAATGCAGCAAAAAGTAAAACACTTGGAAACTCCTTGATTTACATTTAGATTTTACAGACTTTAAAAAGGATCAGCAATGATATCCAGAGGACAGCTTTCCAGCCCTGGGATGACTCACATTCACTGGCTTGATCTATCTGATGTATTAGTCATGCCTCCATCAACACAAAGGTATCCAGATGCGACCTTTTCTTTACATAATACAAAACAGACATTCAGTCAACTAATGACCCTTTGTTAAATGCCCTAAATTCCTAAACAAGTTCAAATAATTATATGGTAATCTACTTCATTAGTTATTATCAATCATCTATCATTTATAGCCAAAAGATAAGAATAAAATAGAGGTTTCAAAAACTGAATTGAGGGCCTAACAAAACTTGAGGATTAGACCAAGTGTCTTCCATATGCAATCTCATCTAATTCAGCACTTCACTACAGTACAATCAAGCTCAGTGAAGCACTGTCCCTTGTCAAGGATGCTACGAGGTGGCTGAGTCACTCTCAGGACCCAAGGGCATCTCATACCAAAACACACCTTTCATTTCAATGAACTGACACACTTAGAAAAATTGAATACCTCTCTGATCTGTATTAGTTAATTGAATTGGTAAAAGTTTCCACAGAGCTGACACGAACTAAAATATTCCAAGCCATTAATTTCATTAGTTTTTTGGGATAATTTTTTTTTTTTAACTACATAATGTCATATCCTGTTCTCTGGTACCCTGGGGAATAAGCATTTCTAACAACCCAAGAAGGGAAGCGGGGACACAGAACAGGTTCTCAGGTGAAGGTGTGGATTCAAACCCAGCTGATGGTATTTCGAAAAAGTAACAAATGTTGATTTTTTAAGAAACTGTGATTTCAAATCCAAGGGCCAGATGACTTGATCTGTATTTGTAGATAATACAGGTCAAACTGACTCTAAGGAACCCTGTATTTTATTAAAGTATTTCGTTTAACAAGAAAATCACTTCTATTAGGAAATGAAGTATAGGAATACATGAAGTTGGAATCTAAGTAAATGAAATTCCCATCTCGGTTTTGAAGAAAACTAATGTGTAGCACGTTTATCTGCAACTAACACTGAAGTCGGAATGACACACATATGTACACAAGATTTTTCTGTTAATATTTTTAATTTACTGCCTCCAAAAACAGTTGCCATATAATGGAGTTTTCATTAATACTACATATCTGAGCCACTCCCTAAATTGCTTGACAAAATTCTAAAATGGCAAAAGTAAAAATTAGGGCCTGTTACTTGGCCAGGCCTAAAATTTTAGTAGTATTCTACTATTACTATACATATAGATCATAATCAGGAATAAGTAACAGAAGCTCTAAACGACATGCAAATATTCCTCTTTCTTGGAAAGACTTTGCATATGTTTCTCTTCAAACTGTGGAAAAAAGATTTGGAAAATGTCATTTCTGGATAAGAACTGCTAAAAAATGTAGATAGAAATGAAGAAAATTAAAAAAACAGGTAAAAATTGGCAAATTTTCTTACTACTGTTTTTGTAGACAGCTGTATATAGAAAGCTATATTTATCACTAATCTATTATAATAAATGCATATGGAACTAACACTATTTCTCAATGACTCCATTCTTCTTGTGCTTTTAAAAATGTTATTAAACAGTACTTTGAGATAAGGAGCTGGCTAAATAACACCTTAATTGTACTGGAAATGTTATAAATGGTATTAACCTCAATTTATTGGTATAGTCCTTAAATTTTTTATTTTGTTTAGCTCATTTAACATTCATTTCAACCAATCTTTATTGAAGCTCTGTTTAGACTGTGCTAGACAACTGGAAGACCAAGTCTGTACACTTGAAGACCTCACAAGACTAGCAGAGGAAGACGGAAAAATAAATGGAAATTTCAATGCCATATGATAGATGCTGGAACAGAAGTACAGTGTGTGCAAAGGGCTATGGGTCCACCAAGGGGAAGGACAAACTGACAAGATGCCACTGACTCAGGAGATCTCTGTACATCCTGATACAGTGTGGGATCACAGCATTCACAAAGGAAGTAAGAGCCAGGAGGCTAAAGAAGCAAGGGAAAAGTGACTAAAAGAGAGATGAGGCAAAAAAACCCCACAAGTAGAAAGAAATGAAAACACCTGAAAATGAAGAGACACACAAATTGCTCTGGATTTGTGCCTACAAGTTCAAACACACACACACATACAGGCTAGACTTTATACAGGCACATGGTGAGACTTCCTTTGGGTGGATGATTATCAAGGATTAGCAGGGGCAGAATGAAAAGACAAGGAAGTGTGTGTGTCCAGATTTCCTGGAATCTATACAGGGATCCCAACTCCCTGCACATAAGTAGCGCCATTGATGTTAAGTAGGAAACAAAGCTTCCATTAAGGCTTATTATGTGATTTAGACACTCTGGTATGCAATTTCTCTCTCTTAACTGTTTTAATTATTTAAGTGAAGTAGTAAGAAATAAGATCATATATGATCTTTTATACTTTAGCTATATAGTCCAGGATCATCTGTGGTAAAAGAAAGCTATAAAAAATATTAAAGACCTCATGAATAAATACCAGTCTTGCCCCTACTCACATCTGAAAGCCAGGTAAACAGCAATGTTACTTTAGATTTCTTTTAAAAACAGGTATATAGACTGTACATAAAAAGTTATTTAATAACTGCCTGAAATAAGATGACATTATTATCAAGAGAGTCCATTTTGCCAATTTACTAGACTTTCAAAATTAAACATAAAAATTAGGAAATGACAGCTAAGTTTCTATAATCACATGGCACCCTCAAATATGTGAAATATGATCTTAAATAAGAAAATATTTAAATATAATAAAATTTCACACTTTAATGAAGCATCATTTAACAATTTCCTTTTATAATATATTCAAGATAACACCTGTAATTGTCAGTGTTGTCATTTCAAACAGTAATAGTCTTCTTACTGTTTTCTGGTTATGAAATTCTTAAGTACATGAATGTTTGTTAACAAATATCTTAGTAGAAATCCTATCTCAAAACTGACATTCCATTGCTGAGAGCCCATAGTTTTCTCAAATACTGACTAAATATGATAACTCCAATGGACAGATACAAAATATTCAGTATTCAGCATATCTTTACCATCACTAGCAGCATTACATTAAAAATTCTGAAACTGTATCTACTGAGCATAAAGACCATTCTGTCAAATCTGTGCCACCTCTGTGACATAGTACACTGGAAAATACTTCTACTCAAGGCTTCTGAGTCAGTACTGATAACAGCAAATAACATGGGAGGCAAAAACCATGGAGGATGAACTTGTAAATATTCCCCTTATTCTCTTTTCACAGAGAATAGAAATCATAAAGTAATATACAAGTGGGACTTTTAAAACCCCATTTTAGAAGTTGAGATTACATGTTACCAAATAAAATGAAGACATTTTGGAATTAAATTAGATATGAGTAGCACCACCGTATGTAATTATTACATATAGCCCTCAAGCCCTGTGAATATCATTATGTGGTAGTTTATTCGAAACAGTAAGATTTTAGATATCATTTGTATTGACTAAGATTTAATGTACTTTTTGCATAATTTGACTAAATTAAGCATCTGCAGATTTTCACATTCCTTTCCTACAATGTAACATGGCCTGAAAGGTCTTCTTTGAATGAAGTAAGGAGTACTATATACATATTTTATAGGAATTACTTACAAATGCATCAGCCACAATTATGTCATCAGGACTTATCCTTACCTTTCTGACTCAGAACACCTAAGCAATTCAAGAGTACAAATTTAGAAGACAAAGGATATAGGCTGTGCAATTTTACTGATACAGCACATATTCTTCCCCTATTATATAAACTTTTCCTTTTCAGCTCTATTAACATGTTAACAATTTTAAAACAATCACTGATTTCTCTATGGAGGCATTTCTTTCTCATTTCACCAGCTAATTAGCCAAAAGAAGCGTACAGCCTCCCCCAGGATTCAAACATCTAATGTCTAAAATCACTCTTAGTCATTTACTGAAACGAATGGCCATCTAGTCCAACTTCTATAAATCTCAGCCCTTTCCTAACCCACACCTCATGATCATGACTAGCAAAATCTCTAAAAATCATACTCCGTGAGAACACAACAACTTTGTTTTTGTCACTTGCTCCCATTCACACACACACACACACAAAAAGGTTGTATATATACCAAGATTCTTTTTCCACTGTCATCAGCAGTCAGTTTGATGATAAAATTTTAACCACTGAAGATACAAATTTTCTCCATTTTCTTAGAACAGCAATAGAACAGACAAGCAAAACCTGGATTCTGGTGTTAATTGTCTTATTAGCCAGCTTATAACATCACACTTTCCTCATGTACTATAGCTTCTTATTCTAAGGGACACTAATCGGTTTTAAATGGTGTTAAATACCATCCCTGCAGTTGCAAGTGCTTCTCTGGGATTTTTACTAGAGAAAAGAACTCCTGTAATTTAAAACCACTTTGCTTTCTTCAGTCACAGCTGTTAGGGAAACACTGACCTGTAGAAATCTTAAAGGTTTCTTCACCCTTCTCCCAGCGCCATTAGTCTGAATTTATTTTCTAAGGCTTCTTTGCCCCGGGTGCCATGCCTCTTCCATAATTCCCATCCCCCAAAAGGCTTTCAGCAGAAAAGTCAAGGCTTTTTGCTGGTTAAGCCGTTTTCTCTCTCTTTCCCCACTGCCCCCCACCCCCTTACAAAACCTTGGCTACTCTTAAAATTCTCCAACAACGTGTCAATTTTATGTTGGCCACAAAGACAACTTCTGTTGGGGGAGGAGAGCAAGGAGGGACTGGAGCTTGGCTGTCCCTTTCCACAGACAGAGATCTTTGTGGCAATCAGAAAACATTTCCTGCATAAAAATTCAACATGCACTCTGGGTACAGGGTTGGGGAGCAAGAGAGGCTAGATACCAGCCGTGCCCTCAAATGAACAGAATGCATCCCCTAATCTTCCAAAGGGGAAGGCCGTTTTCTCAAAATGTGCCAGCTTTCCAGCCTTATTAAACGTAATCCACAGTCTCAGATCCTGGGGCAGCTTCCCCACTAGTCTGGGTGAAGCTATAAATCACTCCTGTACTTTTCCCTTTTCTTCTGCATTTCCGCTGCATGGCTTTCCATCTAGCTCGGCTCTGACAAGCTCAAGAGGGGACTAAGAAGACAGAACCAAAAGTCATGCTAACAGGGTACCAGGTCTTGCAGGACCTGCCTGTGTTCATTTGTAACCTTACAGTCGGTACTTCCAGTGGGCTTCCGTTGACCACAGAGCCAGTGTCGGACTCACTGTGCAAAGCATCTTTTACACAATGATGGGTCTCTGGGGGAGGGGCACCCTTGCCATCCCATGTAGGGGAGTAATTTGGTCCACATCGACATGCCATTGAATCTGTGTCACCTCTCAGCTACACCCCAAGTTCCAACCCAGAAAGGGGCCACAGATGAGACAGTGGGCTGAAGCCCCAGCGAGAAGCCTACAGATCCACTCCCAGGTCTCTGAGTGTCTCCATCTCCCTCAGGGGCTGCAGCCTAAGAAAGCAATAAAGCATCACCTCCCCAGCCACCCACCTCCATCTCAAACTGACTCCACATTTTTGCACCTATTTTCCCCTGAACACTCCCACTGGCATCTAAGGGCAGGTTGCTGAGCACCACCCCACCCTGCCACCCGTCTAAAACCTTGAAAAGTAAAACTAGCTTGAGAGACCAGTGAGGACCACAAATCAATCCAGAGGTGACCCAGGGATGTGGCAAGGATCCAGCCGGCGTGGGACACAGCACATTTCCGCCCTGTCGCCCCCCGCCCCCACCCAGGCACCCCTCTCGGCTGACCTTACCTTCTTTGGGCGGTCGCTTGGCCTCCCTGGTAAGATTGCAGACCTGGGTGGTTTGCAGCTCTTGGGTCAGGCAGCCCTCGGTCTGCTCATTCAGGGGCAACACCACGTTATTTAACAAAACCAGCGCCTGGTCGTCGAGCCCCCACTCTCCCAAGTGCTGAGGGCAGGTGCACTTTGTATACATGATCCCGCAGGACTCCGTTCTCCCATTTTCTGACTTTAAGCAGCTCTCCAACCAAGTGCATAACACATGGCAACCAAACTGGCTCGGGCTCACCTTGTTCAACACCAAAAACTCAAAAAAAGATTTCTGATCTTCTTCCCCTTTTTTCTGTAATCCTGGGAAATCGGTTGGAAAGACCCGACGTATTTGAATAAAATTTTTGTCATACTGTAGAAAAACGAAAGCATTCTTGGATTCGCAGAGTTGCATTATAGAATGATTCTTTCTTAAAAGATCCTTGATTTTTTCATGGGAAAAATGATCAAACTGATAAGCCAGGAGGGAAAAGTTAGAGCAGCTAAGGTCCTTTTTGGAAAATTTCAGGTAAATGCTATATTTGGTTGGATCTGGATTTTCCAGCGTCCAAGTGCAGTTTGTAAAGTTTTTGGGAAACATTTCACTTACAGAATACGATCCATAAATGACTCCCTTCACCAAAGTTGAACACCAGAAGTCTTGGGCAGCATTAAATCCAAACATAACCAGGAGATAGGTGGAAAATATATAAATCAGCAGGTTACGAACAGCCTTCATCCTATGTCATTTGGCCTGTAAAAATGGCAATGAAAGTAAAATGCAAGTAGGAGTCTATGCGCATTGATAAAAAGAAACTCCTTCCAATATTACAGCCAGCTGTTTCCAAGATTTCAGTAAAAAAGCCTTTTTTAAAAAGGGCAGGTAATTTTTTTATGCCATAAAACTATCTGTTGCTGTGTGAACAGCGCCCTCACGTGGCCCTTCGCAATGGCCAAATTCTCTACATTCAATTTTAAAATAATATTCAATAGATTACTAATAGGAATGCTCTTATCTACCAAGATTTCCTTCAAGTGCATTATGATTCTAGTGAAAGAAGAGGAAAACTCAGCTTTTTAAATATAACAACCTAAATTTTAATTTGAGATATTTTTAAGCAACCTAGACAAACCTTTTCTCCCCCTCAGCTCTCTGCCTGCAGTAAACAACATCACACAAAATCTGATAATCTAGGAACAGCTGTCGTCATATTATTTCTTTTCTTTTAAATGTGAAAAGCAAGTATGACAAATGATAGCCTCAATTTAAAAAGCACAAATGATAATTTGTTGCAGCTGAAACACCATCACCCAAATGCTCCTACTAGTCTTTGCAGGGGCCACTATGTGAACTGATGGGAAATTCCTATGCAAAACTACAGGCATTCATGTAGATTAATAGAATTTGTAAACTATCACCCGAGAAAGGGCAGATACAGAAGGAAGACTAGCTTTCGGACATCATCATTGAGAACCACGATTTAAGGCAGTCATTTCAATGTGACATGCCTCCTGGGATACATAAAGTAGACCATTGTATTAGTATCTGTTTCCAAAGGCGTTACTAGTGAATAATCCCAGAACCACAGGAACTGAACTGGTTTCAGTCTTTTTTTTTTTTTTTTAATTAGGGCTATTTTACCTAGAGTTATCTACTGTAATTTAACATTTACACATGGTAGATACACTAATTAGCATTGTCTCTTCTAGCAGATTTCAATTACTGAATTGTTGCTACCTCTCCAATAACAGCTCCAAAGCTCTTTTCCTTTCCCCCTCTATTTTTTTAACCTGGTCTTACATAATACGGTAATTCTTGGTTATATTTACCTCTGTAAGTTGTTATCCAAAAGTAACTTGAATATTTTTCAGCTTTAACCTTTAAGAAGTTATTTCTTAGAATAAATGACACTGCTTTTTTGCTTAGCCTTTGAGCTGAGAAAAGTGATGCCAAGTTAATTTTAAAAGTCTTTAGGCTGCAGTCTCTTCCACTGTTCTGTAAACAGAGACAGACATACAGACATATAGATAGTTAAGAGTTTTCATGTCTTTGCCTGGGTCCTCTCTGAACCAAAGGATAAAATCCTCTTCCTCCCCATTGCATAACACACACCAATGCATGCACACAAAATCCAGTTTTGAAGTCCCTGAAGACAGATCTGCAATCCCCAGATCATGATTCCAATTCTATGTCTTCATATAAGCAAAAACAACTCCAATTCTAAATCTCCATATAGCAGCAGTTTAAAATAACATCAGAATTGCTGGGACTATCAAAACAGTGTTCTCGGATTCAAACATACAGCTCAATGAATAATGCATTTTCTTCTTGAGAAAATAAAGCCAAAGAGGATGTAAAGGTTAAAAAATAGGGAAAGTTATAGGAAATTCTAGAAATAATCCCCCCTTTTTCCCCCTGCTGTAGCACTTTGCAGGCAATGCAGGTCTGCGCAGTGTTCTTCAGGATAGAGTGTAGGCGTTGAGAGCCAATGTGACAGTGAGTGTCTAAATTAGGAATTCCATCCATGAAAGGGGGCTTCATTTTATAATCACTAACTCAAAAAGAGGTCGTATTTCTTTTCCTAATGAAACCCGGTACTTTTGCTTCCATCTATTTGACAGTGCATGTCTGCATTGCTGTGCTCATCAAGGATGAGAAACAGTGGATAAAAGGCTCTGATTTCACTCTTCGAGCCTGCTCAAGAAAGCCCCCTCAATATAACGCTCTTTATTTCGATCACTGGTATACTCCTTCGTGTACGGAGTCTTCTTTTATTCTACATAATCACAAATGGATCGCCGAACTCTGTCACCCCCACCACCACCCCCATCCCCCGCCAGTCCCCGACTGCAGGGCCACTTCCAACAATTATATCTTTCTCTTTAAGAAAGAAAGAACCGGGTTGCGGGTGTGTAAGGGACCCGGCCACCGAGGATTCAAGGATGCCATTTATTTATTTATTTGTCTCCTGCTGAGAGGCAAACTGGCGTTTAGTTTAGCTCCCCTCAAAACTGATTTTCTGGGTGACACTTTAGTCGAACATAGACGGCGCCATCACTCCACTGATTTTTTTTTTCTTTCTCCCCCAATAGAAGACCCACGGCCTCCCCTTATCTTAACTTCCTTTTAACCTAACATTTCCCCCCACAAAATGACCCCGATCACACACAACCGCCAGATGTTCCAGGTCTCTCAGCCTATCCCTCCTGACGGAGCACATCTCTGGAAAACGAGACTTGCCTAACTTTTCAACTGCGGCGTTTAAGTCAATGGAGACCGTCAGGTCTGCTCGCAGCCCCTCCATCCGCCAGCAACAGCCTTGCCTTTCCCGATCCTTCCTCCGCAACTCCCCCACCCCGGGGCGGGGGGGGGGGGGAAGCTGGTGGCTGGCGACCCTGGCGGAGGGAAGGTGACCCCCGGACCCCCGTCCTTACCTTCCTCTCGGAACACTCGGGGCGCCTAAGGCAGCAGCGCAGGCACGCGTCCCAGCAACAGTGACGGAGAGACGCCCCTTCGGTCCCGAGCCCCGGAGCCCATCTTTCCCCGGCTAAGCTTAAAAAATCAGGATGGATTTTTTTTTTTTAACGCGCACATAAGAGAAGTAAAAGAACGCGGGGATCGGGGGTGGGGGGAGAGAGAATCAAAGAGGGGAGGGCTGGGGGAATAAAAGCCCCCCAGGAACCCGGAGCCTACGCCGTAGCCAAGTGAATCCAACCTCCCACCGAGGCGCCGGCGGGAGCGGGGAGAGCCCCCGAAGACAGACGCTAAGGAATTTAAAAAAAAAAAAAAAAAAAAAAGGAAGTGGCTTCACAGCCACTGGAGCTGTTTTTCCAGACCTGCCCCCCCAGCAAAGCAATCGGCCAGGAAGCCAAGGAAGCGCGCCGAGCAGAGGCGGCGGCGCGGCCGATGCGCCGGGGCGGCGGGTTCACTCCGCGGGCGCCCGCGGCCGCCTCGGGAGGCTGGGGCTCCTGTCTTCCCCTCTCCCCGCTCTCCTCCCGCCCCTCCGTCTCCTCCCGCCCCACAGCCCGCAGGTACTGAGGAGAGGAGGGGGGAAGAAAAAAAAAAAAAAAAGAGCCTTGGCTGGGGATGCTGGTGATGTCGGAGAGCCGTGTGAATGCCGGGCGAGGAGGGAGGCGAGAGGGGAGTCAGATAGTAAAGCTCTGTGTCGGGCGTGCGCGCGCGACGCTCGCTCTCCCGGGCGCGCGGCGGCCGGAACGCGCGGCCCCCCAGGCGCGCGCCGGGCCCCGCGTGTGCTCGGCGGCGACGGAGAGAGCGCGCGCCCCCCGGGCGCGCGCCGGGCCCCCGCGTGTGCTCGGCGGCGCGCGCGTGAAGCGCGGTGCGCCCGGAGGCGGCCCGGGGCCCGCACGGAGCTCGGCCTGGTGGGGCGCGGGCGGCGGGAGGGGCGCGCGCGGGGAGACGGCGGGCGGCGCTCCAACCCCCGGGCCGCGGTGCCCCTCACGTCACCGCTGCTTCCAGCCCGCACTTCACGGGAGCGCGGCTGTCTGCGCCTGGGAGGTCTGTGCACCTGCAGTTCCCAGCGCCGCTGCCGGCGGGGACTGATCGCCCCAGGGAGGCCAGGCCGGGGCTGCGGAGCGCGGGAAGGCGACCCCCGGGGCTAGGGGCGAAACTGCCGCACTAGGTCGCTTTTCTCTCTCCTTTTTTTTCCCTAGCGCCGACCTGTCGCAGCTTTTCTTTTCCGCACCTGGACTCGGAGGGATGGATCTCCCACCGCGGAGGGGGCAGGTCTCGCTCCCCGCAAACGGCGCGCGTACCCGGGAGGAACAATACTAGTTTTTTTTTTTTTTTCCCTCTGCGAGTCTGCAATTAACATCTTACTTGTTCTGGCTGATACGGCGACCGAGGTTGGGCGTCTGCGTTGCTTTCTGCATGGCGATGGGATCGTGCCTATGGGGTCGAAACTTTTGTTTTCGTAATGCATCCAGTTCTTTTTCGAGTTTCCCTAGTAACAGTTTGGGCACGGGGGTGACAAGGAGGGAAGGACTGGAGGAGGAGAAGCGACCAGATTCTCGATTTAGCAGGGAAAGAGGGGTAAATGTCTGCCACTCCCCACCTTGGTGTTCTTGCCTCCTGGACAGTTGGCTGACAAGTATTTGATGAACTAGCTTCCAGTACGTGCAGCAAAAGGTTATTTGCCTACCGGGTATGCCTCTACTTGTAAACGCAGTTGGTGCTTTGCAAAACAGGTGATAAAATAGTGCGTTGATATAGGGGAAGAGACCATGCTGGGGTAATTCATACAACGTGTGGAGTCTTCCTCTGGGTGAGTTGCTTGAGCGGCAGGTGAAGTTGAATAAAACACATTTCCATCATTTTCTGTCCTTCTGCATTTTTTTTTTTTTTCTTCCTCATGTTGTTCCTCACCCCTGGGTCGATTGGATAGCCGGGAACATCGTTTTTTAAAAGAGGATTGTAGTGAAAACAGAAAGGTGTCCACGATCTGTTCACAGGAGTTGTCTGAAATGTTAAAACTGGTCCTTTACTGCTTAATATATATTAATAGGGTGACCCTCTTTAAGGCTTTTTCTTTTGGGACAAATGTTCAGAATAACACTCTGTAAGGGAAACAGTTAATCATTCCCCATCCAGCCGACTTTAACCGTGTTCCAGGAAAATTCACTGCTGAGAGCTGCTTGGGTGGCGTTTTGGTTTTGTGTCGTTTTGGGTTCGTTTCAATATTTTTTATTCATTTAAGAGAATGTGAAAGGAAAATAAGGTTTATGTCCGGGGCATAATCCAAAACATTGTGTCTTCAGCAAACACATTTTTTAAAATTAAAAAAAAATGCATTTAACAATACAAAGAAGCAGCACACATTTCATTTATTTCAACTTCCACAGAGATTGTGATTATGATACTTGCAAGACATTTTGGTCAATTCTGTTATTTTGCCAGAAGCGAAAAATAAAGAGACTAATGGCATGCAAAATAAATGGAGAAAAGGAGAATGTTGCATATGATTTGTACATAAAAAGGAACCAATGTGAGGTTTAAATATACTTTGCAACTAGAGGTTTCTCACATTTTCTCACATTATCTTGAATAGTGATTTAGTCGTTTCTTTCAAAATCTTGTGGGTCTCACAACAGTGACAAAAGAATAACAGCCAAAAGGAACAATTTAAAAAGGCTTAATCCTGAAGGGAAAGGAGCACTCACTCCCAGGGTCATTTATATTCCAGAGCAATGCGGGGCTGGGTTAGGGAGAAAGCCACCCTTAATAAAGCACTTCACCCTTCACACCGTTTCCCATAACCTTCATAAATTGCAGGCTACAGAGCCGGCCTGATGATCATCCTGCTGAGGTATATTTATAGCAGATGATTTGTGGATGATAAATATGCCAAGCAAGTGGCGGGCTCCAGTAACCCTAGGCTAGTCTGATTTGCTCAGGGAGTCAGAATCCAGAATCACAAAAAGAACAGTACATGGAGAAATCTGGTCTCTGGCCCCTGACAACAGCACAGTCCCAAGAGAAGCCGAGGGAGAACCACCCTGCTCCCGTCTGCAGAGTTCTACCAGGCGACGGCACTGCTGATACACAGACTCCAGCCCCCACCCCAAAAAAGGAGCGCAGCAGTTGAGACTCTGTATCCTGTCTCCCTCTTGAGACTGGACTATTTCGTACTTTAATGCAATTTAAATTCACCGTTTCAAAGAATAATCATCAGCCTTCCTGTGGCCTTTCACAAGAGACACAGTTTCAGTCCCTGGGTTGGGAAGATCCCCTGGAGAAGGAAATGGCAACCCACTCCAGTATTCTTGCCTGTAAAATTCCATGGACAGAGGAGCCTAGTGGGCTACAGTCCATGCATGGGGTCACAGAGTCAGACATGACTGAGCAAGCACTCATGGTACTCTTGCCTCCAAACTGCCAGATTAATGTATAAAGTAATTTTCATTTAAGTAACCCAGATAACCACAATGATGTGGCCTTTCACCTATACCCGGACATTCTAGAGTGTGAAGTCAAGTGGGCTTAGGAAGAATTACTATGAACACCGGATTGTTGGTATCTAAAGCCTAACTTGAAGGATTTTGAGCATTATCTTGCTAGCATGTGAAATGACTGCAATTGTACAGCAGTGTGAACATTCTTTGACATTGCCGTTCTTTGGGATTGAAATGAAAACTGACCTTTTCCCGTCCTTGGCCACTGCTGAGTTCTTCAAATTTGCTGACATATTGAGTAGGGCACATTAACAGCATCATATGTAGGATTTGAAATAGCTCAGCTGGAATTCCATCACCTCCACTAGCTTTGTTTATAGTAATGCTTTCTAAGCCCACTTGACTTCACTCCAGGATGTCCAACTCCAGGTGAATGACCACACCATCATGGTTATTTGGGTCATTAAGAACTTTTTTGTATAGTTCTTTGGTGTATTCTTGCCATCTCTTCTTAATCTCTTCCTCTTCTGTTTTGACCATACCATTTCTATCCTTTATTGTGCTCATCCTTGCATGAAAGTTTCCCTTAGTATTTCCAATTTTCTTGAAAAGATCTCTAGTCTTTTCCATGCTATTATTTTCTTCTATTTCTTTGCATTTTTCATTTAAGAAAGCCTTTTAAAAATAATTTATTTTAATTGAAGGCTAATTACTTTACAATATTGTGGTGGTTTTTGCCATACATCATCATTAATCAGCCATGGGTGTACATGTGTCCCCTATCCTGAGCCTCGTCCCTCCTCCTCCCTATCCCATCCCTCTGGGTTGTCCCAGAGCACCAGCTTTGGGTGCCCTGCTTCATGCTTTGAACTTGCACTGGTCATCTGTTTTACATATGGTGATATACATGTTTCAATGTTATTCTCTCATATCATCCCACCCTCACCTTCTCCCAGAGTCCAAAAGTCTGTTCTTTACATCTGTGTTTTTTTTTTTTTTTTGCTGTCTTGCATATAGGGTCATCAATGCCATCTTTCTAAATTCCACATATACATTAATATACTGTTTTGATGTTTCTCTTTTTGGCTTACTTCACTCTGTATAATAGGCTCCAGTTTCATCTGCCTCATTAAAACTGATTCAAATGTGGTCTTTTTTATAGCTGAGTAATACTCCACCGTGTATCTGTACCACAACTTCCTTATCTGTTTGTCTACCAGTGGACATCTAGGTTGCTTCCATGTCCTTGCTATTGTAAACAGTGCTGTTATGAATATTGGGGTACACATATCTCTTTCAATTCTGGTTTCTTCAATGTATATGCCCAGCAGTGGGATTGCTGTGTCCTATGGCAGTTCTATTTCCAGTTTTTGAAGGAATCTCCACACTGTTCTCCATAGTGGCTGTACTAGTTTGCATTCCCACCAACAGTGTAAGAGGGTTCCCTTTTCTCCTTACCCTCTCCAGCGTTTATTGTTTGTAGACTTTTTGATGGCAGCCATTCTGACCAGCATGAGATGCTACCTCATTGTGGTTTTGATTTGCATTTCTCTGATAATGAGTGATGTTGAGCATCTTTTCATGTGTTTGTTAGCCATCTGTATGTCTTCTTTGGAGAAATTTCTGTTTATTTCTTTGGCCCATTTTTTGATTGGGTCATTTATATTTCTGGAATTGAGCTGCAGGAGCTGCTTATATATTTTTGAGATTAATTCTTTGTCAGTTGCTTATTTTGCTATTATTTTCTCCCATTCTGAAGGCTGTCTTTTCACCTTGCTTATAGTTTCCTTCATTGTGCAAAAGCTTTTAAGTTTAATTAGGTCTGGTTTGTTTATTTTTGCTTTTATTTCCGTTACTCTGGGAGGTGAGTCATAGAGAATCCTGCTGTGATTTATGTCAGAGAGTGTTTTGCCCTTGTTTTCCTCTAGGAGTTTATAGTGTTACATTTAGATCTTTAATCCATTTTGAGTTTATTTTTGTGTATGGTGTTAGAAAGTGTTCTAGTTTCATTCTTTTACAAGTGGTTGACCAGTTTTTCCAGCACTTGTTAAAGAGATTGTCTTTCCTCCATTGTATATTCTTTCCTCCTTTGTCAAAGATAAGGTGTCCATAGGTGTGTGGATTTATCTCTGGGCTTTCTATTTTGTTCCATTGATCTGTTTTTCTGTCTTTGTGCCAGTACCATACTGTCTTGATGACTGTAGCTTTGTAGAACACTCTGAAGTCCTGCAGGTTGATTCCTCGAGTTCCATTCTTCTTTCTGAAGATTGCTTTGGCTATTTGAGGTTTTTTGTATTTCCATACAAACTGTGAAATTATTTGTTCTAGTTCTGTGAAAAATACTGTTGGTAGCTTGATAGGGATTACATCGAATCTATAGAGTGCTTTGGGTAGTATACTCATTTTCACTATATTGATTCTTCCAATCCATGAACATGGTATATTTCTCCATCTATTTGTGTCATCTTTGATTTCTTTTATCAGTGTTTTATAGTTTTCTATATGTACCACAGCTTTCTTATCCATTTGTTTGCTGATGGGCATCTAGGTTTCTTCCATGTCCTGGCTATTGTAAACAGTGGTGTGATGAACATCAGGGTACACATACCTTGTTCAATTCTGGTTTCCTCGGTGTGTATACCCAGCAGTGGGATTGCTGGGTCGTATGGCAGTTCTGTTTCCAAGTTTTGAAGGAATCTCCACACTGTTCTCCATAGTGGCTGTACTAGTTTGCAGTCCCACCAACAGTGTAAGAGGGTTCCTTTTTCTCCACACCCTCTCCAGCATTTATTGTTTGTAGACTTTTTGATAGCAGCCATCCTGACTGGTGTGAGATGGTACCTCATGGTACCCCAATGTTCATCACAGCACTATTTATAATAGCCAGGACATGGAAGCAACTTAGATGCCCATTGGCAGATGAATGGATAAGAAAACTGTGGTACATATACACAATGCATTATTACGCAGCTATTAAAAAGAATGTATTTGAATCAGTTCTAATGAGGTGGATGAAACTGGAGCCTATTATACAGAGTGAAAAAAGTCAGAAAGAAAAACACCAATACAGTATACTAACGCATATACATGAAATTTAGAGAGATGTGAATGATGATCTTATATGTGAGACAGCAAAAGAGACACAGATGTAAATAACAGTCTTTTGGACTCTATGGGAGAAGGCGAGGGTGGGATGATTTGAGAGGGTAGCGTTGAAACGTGTATATTACCATATGTGAAATGAATTGCCAGTCTAGGTTCGATGCATGAGACAGGGTGCTCAGGGCTGGTGCACTGGGATGACCCTGAGGTATGGGATGGGGAAGGAGGTATAAGGGGGATTCTTGATGGGGAACACATGTGTGCCCGTGGCTGATTCATGTCAATGTATGGCAAAAACCACTACAATATTGTAAAGTAATTAGCCTTCAATTAAAATATATAAATTAATTTATTAAAAAAAAAGACACCAAGTATCTGCTGCTTCCATTTTCAAGTTTGGGGATAGCTTGTTATGTAACAATAGATAACTGATGCATAACCCTATAGATTCCATACCCATTACTATAGTAATTTATTTAAAACCTTCAGCTCTTGCTTATATTTTCCTGGCTGAATGTACTGTAAAACTGCCTTCCTGAGCCAGCATCCATGCAGCAGAACATTGGTGAAGAAATCCAAACCCTTGGGCACCCTAATGTCCCTGTATATACACTGGGTTCACATGGCCTCACCCTATGGGCTGTTACTCTATCATAACTTAAGACTTGTAAGCTGACTTTCCCATTACACCCCCATATGAATATTTTGCTTTGTCATTAAAGGTCCGTCTAGTCAAGGCTATGGTTTTTCCTGTGATCATGTATGGATATGAGAGTTGGACTATAAAGAAAGCTGAGCACTGAAGAATTGACTCTTGAACTGTGGTGTTGGAAAAGACTCTTGAGAGTCCCTTGGACTGCAAGGAGATCCAACCAGTCCATCCTAAAGGAAATCAGTCCCAGGTGTTCATTGGAAGGACTGATGTTGAAGCTGAAACTCCAATAGTTTGGCTACCTGATGCAAAGAGCTGACTCATTTGAAAAGACCGTGTTGCTGGGAAAGATTGAGGGCAGGAGGAGAAGGGGATGACAGAGGATGAGATGGTTGGCTGGCATCACGGACTCAGTGGACATAGGTTTGGGTGGACTCCGGGAGTTGGTGATGGACAGGGAGGCCTGGTGTGCTGTGGTTCATGGGGTCGCAAAGAGTCGGACACAACTGAGTGACTGAAATGAACTGAACTGATGAATATTTTGCATTTTTTACTTAATCGTTAAAACATAAAACTTCAGTTCAATACATCAACTCTGATAACTTTCTGCATTCTTCATTGATAAAGAGATGTGGTTGGATGGGAGCTCCCTTATCTTACAGAGCATATGAATTTTGAGGGGAAATTAACCCATGCATGTGTGCATGCTCAGTCACTCAGTTGTGTCAGATTCTGTTTAACCCCATGGGCAGAGGAGCCTGACAGGCTACAGTCCATGGAATTTTCCAGGTAAGAATACTGGAGTCAGTTGCCATTCCACTCCAGGGAATTTTCCTGATACAGGATTGAATCTGTGTCTCCTCCATTGGCAGGCAGATTCTTTACCTTGTGCCATCTGGGAAGCCTATATTCAACCCATAAAACATTTTAAAGGCATGTATCTCAAATCTAACTAATTCTGCTTTCACTTACATTTTTATTTTCCAAAGCATGTCGTTTTTACTCAGTTGACTGTAGTAAGCTTCTACCTGGTATCAAATATTCTTCATTAATCCACTTTCAATCAATTATGCTCAAGGCAAAATGTGTTCTTTTAAAACATAATTTAAAATAGTCTTTTTGTTTAAACCCTAGTTGCTTTCCATCGTACATATATTAAATAAGTCCAAACCCTTAATCACAGCCTACAGACCTCACATCATGTGACTCCTGTTTCCCTTTCATCGTGCTTACTTATGCTGCCCACACTACTTAATCTTTCAGTGTCTCAAAGACACCAAGCTTTTCCATTCCTTATAGCCTCCCCGCATAAGGAATGGACTTCGCATCCCTTGATGTATGGCAAAATGTTATTAGCCTGTCCTATTCTCAACCTTCAGGTTTCATCTGAAAATCATCTCTTTAGAGAAGCTTTTTTTTATTTTTTTAACCACCCAATCAATGGGTTCTTACTTTATATTCTTTCCAAGATACTTATTTGTCAGTTTCTTAGTATTTCCTAATTTAGGCAGAATGCCAAAGAATTGATGCCTTCGAACTGTGGTGCTGGAGAAGACTCCTGAAAGTCCTTTGGGCATCAAGGAGATCAAAACAGTCAATCTTAAGGGAGATCAACCCTGAATATTCACTGGAAGGACTGATGTTGAAGCTGAAGCTTCAGTATTTTTGTCATCTGATGCGAACAGATGACTCATTGGAAAAGTTCCTGATGCTGGGAAAGATTGAGAGGAAGGAGAAGAGGGTGTCAGAGGATGAGATGCCTGGATGGTATCACCAATGCAATGAACATGAACTTGGGCAAACTCTGGGAGATGGTGAGGGACAGGGAGGCCTGGTGTGCTACAGTCCATGGGGTCACAAAGAGTCAGACACCACTGGGTGACTGAATAACAACAACAGCAATTCTTAATTATTTAATTGTTCTTTGATTTTTTAGTAGCCTACAAACTCCATGATTGTATACTCTTCCCTAACACAGCACAAGGCACATAGTAAGTGATTGCTAGATACAGTGAATTCCCTATATGATACTTTGAACTTTCAAAGATAAGAGCATGCTTTCTCATGTCAGATCACATAAGTGAATCCACATGGCTGGTGTATATTGTCATGTATTGACAATACACATGTGATTTTGTGTATTTTACTGTATAGTACTACATAAAGTACAGTAGTATAGCATCTTTAATTCATGCCCAGAATGTCTGGAAGCAGGCGTAAAAGCAGTGGTATGTACTTGGTACTGCTAAGAACTTGCCAAATGATAACAATGGATAAAAAATGAAAATAATAGAGTGGGGTGAGGCAAAGAAGATGGTAGCTGTCACTCCTTATAACATGAATTGTTTAGTGATTCTAAAAAACAAGGACAAGATTATGGAACATATGAAGCCTATTGTGCTGATGATGTCAGCAATAATATTGAAAAAGTGTGGAAAAGTGATGGAGGCGATGGAGAAGTTTCTCTGTGTATAGGTGCAGGATCAGCGTCAGCACTGAGTCTCACATAGCTGAATGACAATTCAAGAGAAAGCCGGAAAACTTTACAAAGACATGAAGAAGAAACACAGCAAAGAATCAGAGGGCTCATCTTTTAATGCCAGCTGTGGCTGGTTTCATCTGTTCAAGCATAGAGCCAACCTTCACAATGTAAAAGTCAGGGGTGAGGAATCAAGTGCGGATTTGGCAGCTGCCTGAGAATTTCCTGAACTGCTTCAAGAAATTATTGATGAAAGTGGATATTTACCTGAGCAGGTTTTTAGTATAGATGAGATACGACCAAATGGGAAGAGGAGAGGTTAATGCCAGGCTATAAAGCAGCAAAGAGTAGGCTAAATCTGTTGTTTGGTGGCAATGCTTACAGTGATATGAAGCTGAAATCTCACTTAGTTTAATGAGTGGCAAGGTGGTAAATGCAGATTCGGGAGCTGCAGAGGAATTTCCTGAAATGCTTCCTGAAATTATTAATGAAGGCACATATTTACATGAGCAAGCATTTAATGTGGATGAGGCAGACTATACTGAAAGAGAATGCCAGACCAAAGTTATATCAAGAAGGAAGAAACATTGATGCCAGGCTAGAAGCAGCAAAGGATAAGCTAACTCTGTCACTTGGTGGCAATGCTTCCGTGATATGAAGCCAGAGCCTCTCTTAGTTTATCATTCAGAGAACCCAAGAGCCCTTAAAACATAGCCAAGGGCTCTCTTCCTGTTGTGTGTAAGAGTAACCCCAAAGTCAGGTTTACACAGGCCATTTTCCAGGACTTGTTTTTCCAGCACTTTATCCTGGAGGTAGAGAAATATTTCTTGAAGAATGACATCCCATTCAATATTCTTTTGTTGCCTAACAATGCTGCAGGCCACCCTCCATTCATGGACAATATTCATCCCAGAATCAAAGTAGTATATTTGCCACCGAATACTATGTTACTCATCCCACCTATGGACCAGGGAGTTACAGCAACTTTCAAGAAATACTATTCACATCACACTCTTTGTCAGGCAGTAAAGGTGAGCGACAAATCAAGAACAGCATTGTGATAATTTTGGAAAAACTATAAAGGTCATAAAAAAATTGCTTGGTGTGAGGATATGGCCATCACCGTGAATGGGGTTTGGAAGAAACTTTGCCCACAGGTTATTCATGATTTTCATGGATTTGAGAAAGTGGGTGAGGAGTCCAAAGAGGTCTTCAGCAACTCAGTGAGCCTCAGCGAGAAGTGAGAGTCAGCCTCAGTGAGAGCTGCAAGAGGACGACTTCATTGAACTCCTTGCTGTACACACAAGGTGCTTACTGATGAAGACCCCATGAAATTGGAGGCCCAGAGAAAGGATTAAGAGGGACATGAGGAAGAAGAGGTGACTGAAGAGATTCAGGATGCAGGAAATGGCAAGATAGTTTTCTTTATTTGATGGGGTATTGTTAGTTTTTGAGGCACAGGGTCAGAACACAGAACAATACAGAAAGGTTGCAGCAGCCATTCAGAATGCAATCCAGGCCTACTGTGTTATCTATGATAAGAAAAAAGGAGCTACAACCCAGGCATTACTGGATCATTCTCTCTCTCTCTCTTTTTTTTTTTTTCTCCAAGAGAGTCGATAGAATTGAATCCAGCAAGGAACCAGAACCTGTGCATCAACCTCAGGCGTGAGTGAATTTGCAGTTTGCTCTCCGTCTTCTGGTGCTGAGGATATTTCAGCTCCAAAAGCTTCCTTGTCTCCCTACTCTAGTCGGTATCTCTTCTTGCCTGTTTACTGGGTGCCAGTCCCTGTATGACAGCTGTTGTACTGTACTACTGCACTTTTCAAGGTACTGTACTGTCAAATTAAAAATGTTTTCTTTATTTTTTTTTACTTGCTTTTATGTGTTATTTGTGGGAAAAGTATTGTAAACCTACTACAGTACAGTGCTATATAGCCAGTTGTGTTAGTTGGGTACCTAGGCTAACTTTGTTGGACTTAAAAATAGATTGGACTTACAAACATGCTCCTAGAATGAAAATTGTTCATATGTAGGGGCTTACTTTATTAAGCAAATGAGTTGGTTGGAATTTGCAACATGATAAACCCCATAGGTTGATATTAGCTGCGCCCACTGGAGTATTTTCTGTTTTAACAGCTGTGTAACATATATATGTGTCACAACTCAGCTAGAGTTCTTTCTTCCCTGGACTTTATTTCTTGCAGTCACTTCTCATGTGCCTTGTCTCCATCTATATGGCAGCTTTCAGTTGACTTTATTTCAGTTTGCCACATTTCTTGGATGCCCTGATTTTAAAAATTGCTCCATACTTTAACTTTCCCATGTATAATAAGGCTGTTTATTCAGTTTAATTGAATAAATATTTGCTGAGCACCTACTTAACCAAACTCTGTAGTTGCAGGATGAATAATATTTCATGTTCTACCATTTTCAGAGAAGAAGGCTTTAAAGATCCTGAAACAAATCAATCATTGATCTATTTTACACATAATCACTAAGTAGGTACTCCCCTTAAGGCTTGTTGTAACATGTTTGGGAGTCAGAAGTGGTAAGAGTCCCACCATTGCTATGATTGTCTCTGTTGGTAGAGGTAACCAGTGAATAACTAGCCACACTTAATTATATGTTGAAAATGTATCAAATGTCTCAGAGGACAAAGAAAGCACATTCTGAAAAGTGAGAAGCACGTGTGGTGGGGGAGGGGGGCATACAACCAGGTATTGGTGGGCAGAGAACAGTTTTCTGAGGAAGTGGCATTTAATCAGAGAGCTGAAGGACAGTGAGAGGTGACTAGTCATCTTCGCCAAGGGGAACAGAAGGTGGAAATACACTGAGGTGGGTGGGAGCAGAACAGGTTCAGAAAAAGAAAATAAAAGTGTGGAGAGTGAAAAACAAAGAAAAGGGTCATGGCAGTTGATGCTGTTGATATACATGAGGGTAAAAATCAGTAGGTGTTTATCCGATAGCAATATTGATTGAAGAATTGTAAACAGAGAAGTAAGTCATTCATGTTTACATTTTTAATAGCTCATTCTCACCTCAACTTGAGCGGTTTGAGGAGGGTAAGAATGGACATGAGGAATCAACTTAGGAGGCTACTTTGTGACAATGGTGGGTTGAGTGAAGATGGAGAGAAGGAGAGGAATCCAAGAGACATTTGGAGGTAAAATCAATAAAATTTGTCAATGATTATATGTAGCAAGAATGGATGATTTAGATAAGGGCAAATTTGCATACTGCTGGTTCATATTCAAGTGACAGTTTGATCAATGCATTTGTGTTTGTTTTTATTTATACAATTGAGTATTTATAAAATGTGTGTGTCTGTGCGTTTCTATGAGAGAGAAGGCAGGGGGGCCCACATGTGGCTTAATAACAGTCACTTCTTTTCCTCATAAAGACAGTCTGAGGAGGGCTTGGCTGGCGGGAAGTCTTTCCTCTGGGCCCTGCAGTGCCCACTGGGATGGACTGTTGGCCGGTATCGAGAGACACTGCTTCCACAATGGCGTGCTCAGTAACTGGCGTTCGGTGTTGGCTGGAGATCAGGGCTCAGCAGGAGCCCTTGGTAGAAGGTGTCAGTGCCTCTTCGCATTGGCCCTCAAGGCTGCTCGGTCTTCCAGGCAGCGTTGCAGGGGTCTTACCTGAGACAGGAAAAGAAAACTGCCAGGATCTCAAGGCCTATATCTGAAAACATTACATCCAACGTAATTCTACTAGTCAAAACAGTCACTAAGCCTGCCCGGATTCAAGGTGCCTGTGGAACTGGTGTGGGGGATGGATAAGAGGAATGTCTTGGCTTAATCACCTCTCAGTGGAAGGAGTGTTAAAGAATATGTGATACGTGGTGCCCACTCTGTTTATTGACATCTTGTGGGTGGATAATATCATTCAATACCGTTCCACACTCAATGACATCTGTACGTCTGATGTGCTTATCAAGTCAGTGGACTGTGTTAAATTGATCAAGTTCAAATACAGTGTCCAATAAGATACCACTAGAAGCTTCTCCCCTTTAGAATGTAAATTTCTGGAAAGAAGGGATATTGTCTTATGCTTTGATGAGGATCACCTGATGATTGTTTGTTGGCTAGTCCACTAACTAGGGTTTCCCTGATGACTCAGTGGTAAAGAATTCGCCTGTCTACACAGGAGACTAGGGTCTGATCCCTGGATGGGGAAGATCCCCTGGAGAAGGAAATGGCAACCCATTCCAGAAATATTGCCTGGGAAGTTCCATGGACAGAGGAGACTGGTGGGCTACAGTCCATGGGATTGTAAAAGAGTCAGACACAGCTTAGTGACCAAACACCACCACCACCCAACTAACTGACATTCTTTTAGTTGTTATGGAATGCTTTTTAACCAAACGACCAAGGCTTATCTTTCCTTCCTCCAAGAATATGCCAGATTATGCCAAAAATCTTGTAGTCACAAGCATAGGCATTATTCTAATGACATTCCTCTCCTGCAACATCCTAAGAAGTAACCTTTAGATTAACAATATTGTTTCTTAGTATATCTAGGTTGGTTTCTATTTGTCATCATTTTATTTTCTATACAAATCACCTATTCAATAATTTATTCTATAATTTTTCCAGGGATCAATACTGAATTTGTTAAACTATGATTTCTAGGAATTAGTTCTTTTTCCCTTTTAAGAGTCAATATGTACCATTTAAAGATGTATTCTTCCTGTGCCTATTTTTACTTTCCTGTTCAGTAAAGTTCAGTCTTTCAGTCATGTCCAACTCTTTGCGACCCTGTGGACTGCAGCAAGCCAGGCTTCCCTGTCCATCACCAACTCCTGGAACTCATTCAAACTCATGTCTATTCAGTCGATGATGCCATCCAACCATCTCATCCTCTGTCGTCCCCTTCTCTTCTCGCCTTCAATCTTTCCCAACATCAGGGTCTTTTCCAATGAGTCAGCTCTTCTCATCAGGTGACCAAAATATTGGAGTTTCAGCTTCAACATCAGTCCTTTCAATGAACACCCAGGACTGATCTCCTTTAGGATGGACTGGTTGGATCTCCTTGCAGTCCAAGGGACTATCGTGAGTCTTTTCCAGTACCACAGTTCAAAAGCATCTCAGCTTTCCTTATAGACCAACTCTCACATCCATACATGACTACTGGGAAAACCATAGCTTTGGCTAGACAGACCTTTGTTGGCAAAGTAATGTCTCTGCTTTTTAATATGCTGTCTAGGTTGGTAATAGCTTTTCTTTGACGAAGCAAGTGTCTTTTAATTTCATGGCTGTGGTCACCATCTGCAGTGATTTTGGAGCTCAAGAAAATAGTCTCTCACTGTTTCCATTGTTTCCCCATCTATTTGCCATGAAGATCTTTTTTGTACAGTTCTTCTGTGTATTCTTGCCACCTCTTCTTAATATTTTCTGCTTCTGTTAGGTCCATACCATTTCTGTCCTTTATTGTGCCCATCTTTGCATGAAATGTCCCCTTGGTATCTCTAATTTTCTTGAAGAGATCTCCAGTCTTTCCCATTCTATTATTTTCCTCTATTTCTTTGCATTGATCACTGAGGAATACTTTCCAGGATTCTTCAAAAATCACTGAAAATGCTTTCATATGAACACTTATTCCTTCTTTATACTGTGATGCAATTTTTCTAGACTAGGACATTTGAATCAATATAAAGGATTTAAGGGTCCTTTGAATATTTTCTTGATTGCTTGAGTATCATTTCACTCAAATATTGTCATACCATACTTTCAGGGTGAAAGATCATTTTCTTTTTAGTAGGAGATAAAAATCAAGGAAGAGATTTAATAATGCTGCTTTTCCTCTATCTCTATTATCATTAAGCATTCTGGGCTGTGAAGGCAGTATCTTCTTCAGACTTTTTATTATTACACATTTGAACATTTTGTTTCTTTTATCTTTCTTTATGTGGTCATGTGGTCATCTTTTTCTCATCCTTACAAAATTTTATTTTATTTTGTCCTAGTGATGCAACTGACTGTCTCATTTAATTTTGGCCTTACTGAACCAGAGTTACATAGATTACCCACTGGGGCCAATTTACTTTCTTAATACATTTTTCCTTTTCTCTTGAAGTATTGTTGATTCACAATATTGTGTTAGTTTCAGGTGTACAGAGTAATGATTCATTTGTGCATATACATATATGTGTAATATCTAGATATTCCTTTTAGATTCTTTTTCTTTATAGGTTATTACAAAATATTGAGTATCGTTTCCTGTGCTGTACATTAAGTCTTTTTTGGAATTTTCTTAATACTTTAAAAACATTTTTCCTGGAAGATAAAATGATCTATTAAAAATTTCAGTGTCTTTTGGAGCGAGATTTGTTTACTGAAACCTCTTGTGCATTACCTGCATTTTAATACTGTATAGCATTTGATAGTTCCAACTTACAGAGAACGCATTTCCTCACCTAGGCTGTTCTTTGATTTTGCTTTTGGAATTTAAGTCTCAGGCAAATCTTCCATTTCCATATCAACACTGTCTCTCTATGATCTTAGTTGCTCTACTAAGGTAAAAATTGGTAAACAACTCCTTCCAAAATTCTCTTTTCAAAACCTACCTAACCTTCTTAATTGATGCTTTCAGTGTCAACATCTGGAAGAATTTCTTTACATCCCAGAGTCTGCTCAGCAGTTTGATTTCCAGATTGCAGGCAGGGCACCCAGGTGACATGTTAATCCTTAGAACACTAACTATAAAGGAATTATTCAGCAACTTAAAAAGACAAACAAAATACGAATATGATATCAGCTATCTAAATGCATCTTCATATTTTCTTTTTAGGAAAGGGAATAAGACACACCATGGATTTTATTAATCTTTTTTCTCTGTGCCTTTCTTGAATCACACTGAATTAGAACTAGTAAAACTCAACTTAATCTTCCAAAAGGATATAAAAATGCAGATTCCTACCAATGTATTAAGTTTTCTAATAGGCTAAAAATGAAGTATCCTCATTGAGTATATTACCCTCTGAATTATTGAACATGTCAAACATAGGAAGAATTTGATGCTTCACACATTCAACTCTGTTTTATTTTACTCAAAATTTCATGTTGTCCATATGTCAGAAACTCCAGTAACAACAGAATATATACTGAGTCTCAATTTTGTTTTCTTCAAGAAATTAATTTATAAAATATAAAGAGAATCTAGATTAAGCACAATATTAGCAGCGATAAATCCTTCAGTTTATCCACTCTCCATTTTTCTACAGAAAACTCTATGGAATTATAAGATAGATTATGGATTTTCATAAGTATAAGCAACACCAGAAACAATTTACTCCTGTATTTCTGAAACTTGCCCCATCATCAGTGTCAATGAGGGTTTTCATTAAAATGTACATTCCTAAGACCCTTCCTCAAGGATTCTGATTCTCTAGATTATACAGAGTTAAATTTTTGACCTCAAACTCAAGTGATTCTTATGATCAGATAGTTCAGTTCAGCTCAGTCACTCAGTCATATTCTACTTTCTGTGACCCCATTCATTGCAGCACACCAGGCCTCCCTGTCCATCACCAACTCCAAGAGCTTGCTCAAACTCATGTCCATTGAGTCAGTATAATGCCATCCAACCGTCTCATCCTCTGTCATCCCCTTCTCCTGTCTTCGATCATTCCCACCATCAGGATCTTTTGCAGTGAGTCAGTTCTTCTCATCAGGTGGACAATGTAATGGAGCTTCAGCTTCAGCATCAGTCCTTCCAATGACTATTCAGGATTGATTTCCTTTAGGGTGGACTGGTTGGATCTCCTTGCAGTTCAAGGGACACTCAAGAGTCTTCTCTAACACAACTGTTTTCTTTATAGTCCAACTCTCACATCCATACATGACTACTGGAAAAACCATAGTTTTGACTAGACAGACTTTTGTTGGCAAAGTAATGTCTCTGCTTTTTAATACGCTGTCTAAATTGGTCATAGCTTTTCTTCCAAGGAGCAAGTGTCTTTTAATTTCATGGCTGCAGTCACCGTCCACAGTGATTTCAAAGCCCAAGAAAATAAAGTCTGTCACTGTTTCCATTGTTTCCCCATCTATTTGCCATGAAGCAATGGGACAAGATGCCATGATCTTTTTTTTTTTTTTTTGAATGTTGAGTTTTAAGCCCACCTTTTCACTCTCCTCTTTCACTTTCATCAAGAGGCTTTTTAGTTCCTCTTCACTTTCTGCCATAAGGGTGGTGTTATCTGCATATCTGAGGTTATTGATATTTCTCCCGCAATCTTGATTCAAGCTTGAGCTTCATCCAACCCAGCATTTCACATGATGTACTCTACATAGAAGTTAAAAAAGCACGGTGACAATATACAGCCTTGACATACTCCTTTCCCAATTTGGAACCAGTCCGTTGTTCCATGTCCAGTTCTAACTGTTGCTTATTGATCTGCATACAGATTTCTCAAGAGACAGGTCAGGTGGTCTGGTATTCCCATCTCTTTAAGAATTTTCCACAGTTTGTTGTGATCAAAGGCTTTGACATAGTCAATAAAGCAGAAGTAGATGTTTTTCTGGAATTCTCTTGCTTTTTTGATGATCCAGTGGATGTTGGCAATTTGATCTCTGGTTCCTCTGCCTTTTCTGAATCCAGCTTGAACATCTGGAAGTTCTTGGATCACATATTGTTGAAGCCTAGCTTAGAATTTTGAGCATTACTTTGCTAGTGAGTGTGAAGAGTGTAATTGTGCGGTGGTTTTAACTTTCCTTGGCATTGCCTTTCTTTGGGATTGGAATGAAAACTGACCTTTTCAGTCCTGTGGCCACTGTTGAGTTGATCAGACAAATTTGGGAAATAACAGCATAGCTCAAGGTCCTCACTTTACAGATGAGGAAACAGACACAGGTTTGAACAGTGAACTGCCCAACGTTACCCGGCTGGGCGATAACCGAGTTGAGTTGGGAAGATGGTTATTCATGGCTTCTTACTCTTTCCCATTTCCAAAATCATTTCTGTTTTGACATTTATATCTCAATTCCTGAAACATGATTATTCATCCAGTTCTGCTAAGTAGACTTTTTTTTCATTATATAAGATTATTGAACAAAAAATATACCATATTATTTTCTCTTACTTGATGCTAGAATATAGGCACTGCTTATCTTGTTGCACTGGAACCTGCATTATAGCTCCGGATAGTGGACAACCTTCACATGGCAGGAAGCCATCTGGTGACCCCTTTTAACCGAGCCTGGACAGAGAGTTGCATAAATATCTTGTAACCCCTGAGAGCTTTGATGGTGCACTTTGAAATTAATTAAAATTGTTGATGGAATTCATGGAAGTAGAAGAAGGCTATTCTTAAAACTAATAAATTTTTAATGCTTCCATTTAAGAAGAATAGTTATTATGTCTTTGTTCCTGAAATATACTTGCTGTATTTGAAATTATCAAAAAGATCATTATAACCTACAAGGCAAAGATAACCAAATGCATTAGTGCTATAGTATGGGTTTTGAGACAGACCAGTGTTTGAATTCTGACTTGGCTTTCTAGTGACTGTTTAGGCACAGGCAAGTCACTGCACATCTGAATCTTAGTATTTTCAAAAATCAGTTATTAAAACAATACCCCTTATTTCACATCATTGTCTTGTAGATTAGTGATGACGTGGGACGTGCTAAATATGGTGGAGGAAAGGAGAAGGGCTTCATTTATAAGAATACATAATTATTATAATTATGGCTTATATAATTGTAATAAATCACTATTATAATAAATTGGAGAAAGAAATGGCAACCCACTCCATTATCCTTGCCTGAAAAATTCCATGGACTGAGTAGCCAGGCCTGCTACAGCCCATGGGATCATAAAGAGTCCGACACGACTGAGCAACTTAACTAACTTAACTTATTGTAATAAATGGTAATGATTAGCACTATTTCCAAGCACATTGTATAACTCTGAGTCATCTATATTGATGCACTCATGCTGAGTCAAGCAGTGGTGATATAAGTCTGAGAACAAGAGTTTCATGTTCTCAGGGCCAAGGAGAGGTTAGACTCAGAACACCAGAGCTGAAACCAACTAGGCAGGAAAAGGGGCCCATTGGAATATTGTATGAGTCCTCAGTTATATTTTTTTAGACAATAGGCTGGGCTTGTTGTATCAAATATTCCAAGCACTTGACAGAGAAAAGTTAAATTGAGCTAACATCACACTGTTAAAATATAATTATTTAAGATTATTTGGCTATATATATTTTTTCCTTGAAAAACAAATAAAATCCATATATAGAAAAATATTTGAATTATTTTTCTAGAGATGGTAACATTCAGGTAATAAACTTTGCCATCTGAATTATTATCAATAAATCCTAAACATATTTAAATTCTTTTCAAAAATATTACTTGTATGATAGGATATAAATTAGGTTTCATAGATCTAAATATCTAAACATAAATCTGTCTTCATACATGGATATAGTATTCAGTTACTGTGTGCTTGCTCAGTCGCTCAGTCATATCTGACTCTTTGTGACCCCATAAACTGTAGCCCGCCAGGCTCTTCTGTCCATGGAATTCTCTAGGCAGAAATACTGGAGTAGGTTGCCATTTCCATCTCTGGGGATCTTCCTAACCCAGGGATCGAACCTGCATCTCTTGGGTCTCATGAATTGGCAGGTGGATTCTTTACCACTGAGTCACCTGGGAAGCCCATTTAATTATTAGTGACATATAAAACCAGCATTCAGATATATCCTATTTATGTTGAATATTTTTATATAATCAGACTTGGCTAATGAATAATAATTCAGGAACAATGTTATCATTTTAAACTTAAATTTAGTTTTATATCTGTGAAAATAAGAGAAATAAAATATCAAGAAATCTATTAAAATTCTTCTACAGGTAAGAAAATGATACCGGACTCTTAACCTACTTTTCATTTCTGATTATTTAATTATTTAATAAAACCTTAATTTTCAAGGTGGCAGAAGAATGGATTCAAGACATATTTTTAAATTTTTATATTTTTCAATCTATGTGATTAAAAAGTTTGCTTGAAAGAGGGTATGAAAGTAAAGTTCTGGCCTGAGATGAGCATTTCCAGCTAATGTCAAGCTATTCATAACCTCATGAAAAACTTTCAGAGAATGTGACTTTGGTGGTATAATTGAGTGCTTCCATAATAAAATCCAAGTGATTGGAAAATTAAATTTCCATAGTGTTCTTACAGTAAAAAGTACATTCTAATAATCATTGAAAACTTAGTTTATATGAATTAAAATTTAATATTAAACTCTAGCTGTTTTTAGGTATGACTTTTAGAAGATGTTAGATGGTGTTAAGTGCCCACTGTTATGTGCTGCTAAATAGTGATGCTTTTCAAGCAGTTACTGGGTATAAGTGTTAATTGATATAACCACCAATATTTTGTTTTTATAAAAATTGTTAAATGTATCAATTATTTTAGTGTGAAAAGAAAAAAAATACTCATGGGCACTTTTGAAAAGAATGTTTTAGAAATTGTGAGGCAAATACTTCTTACCCTTCTGCTGCTGCTACTGCTGTTGCTGCTAAGTCGCTTCAGTCGTGTCCGACTCTGTGCGACCCCACAGATGGCAGCCCACCAGGCTCCCCCGTCCCTGGGATTCTCTAGGCAAGAACACTGGAGTGGGTTCTCCATAAATAATCACCATGTAACCATGACATTAAATTCTTATCTCATTGATTGTGGAGTTCATAAGATTTCAGAGCTTCACTGAAATGCAATATGAATTTTAGAATCAGGTTGTCTCCCTTGTTACCTAAAGAAAATTAACATTGAGATCTGAATAGCATATCAGTTCTAATATACTGCAGCAGAAGACTTTTGTTCTTCTTTGTAGTTTCATGTCTGTTGGAATATGGACTGGAGACAGATTTTAGGTTTAACAGACCTCTTTTTTTATTAAATTCCTAAAACATCTGTTTGTTATTTTCAGTATTTTAATTTATGCTTTCTTTTTAACACAGATATTTTATTTCCACTTTTTCTCAGCTTGTTTAGCTATAAATTTATCTAAGAGATATAGTTATCAGATAAAAGAACACTTGAAACCTATGTATGAGAAGGGAATATTTGAATAAACTGCTAGAAATGAGAAAGAGCCAGTTGGCTTAAGTAATCTGGTGAATAAGGTAGCTTGAGCTTTGTTACCATAGGCTCTGCTATGACAACGGCTAGAGAAAGTGATAGGTGAGAGATAGGTGATGGATAGAGAGATGAGAGATGGGTGGCAGGTAGATAGATATGTATATATATACATGCAGACAGATGGATGATAAGCAGATGATAGACATAGACAGAGAGCCAGAGCAGATGTCATTAGGAGTCTTCTATGGCTCCTCATATCTTAAAAGAATACTTCAAAAACCCAATTTCACATCTGTGAAGTGTTTATATATCGCAAACCACCCAACAAACAATTTGACATTACACATTCATGAGGGCATGGAAACCCACTCCAGTATTTTGCCTGGAGAATCCCCATGGACAGAGAAGCCTGGCCAGCTACAGTCTATGGGGTTGCAAAGAGCTGGACATGACAGAGCTTTGGAGTATGGAATGAAGCAGGGCAAAGGCTAATAGAGTTTTGCCAAGAGAACACACTGGTCATAGCAAACATTCTCTTCCAATAACACAAGAGAAGACTCTACACATGGACGTCACCAGATGGTCAACACCAAAATCAGATTGATTATATTTTTTGTAGCCAAAGATGGAGAAGCTCTATACAGTCAACAAAAACAAGATTGGGAGCTGACTGTGGCTCAGATCATGAAGTCCTTATTGCCAAATTCAGACTTAAATTGAAGAAAGTGGGGAAAATCACTAGACCATTCAGGTATGACCTAAATCAAATCCCTTATAATTATACAGTGGAAGTGAGAAATAGATTTAAGGGCCTAGATCTGATAGACAGAGTACCTGATGAACTATGGACAGAGGTTCGTGACATTGTACAGGAAACAGGGATCAAGACCATCCCCATGGAGAAGAAATGCAAAAAAGCAAAATGGCTGTCTGAGGAGGGCTTACAAATAGCTATGAAAAGAAGAGAAATGAAAAGGGAAGCAGAAAAGGAAAAATATAAGCATCTCAATACAGAGTTCCAAAGAATAGCAAGGAGAGATACAAAAGTCTTCCTCAGTGATCAGTGCAAAGAAATAGAGGAAAACAACAGAATGGGAAAGACTAGAGATCTCTTCAAGAAAATTAGAGATACCAAGGGAACATTTCATGCAAAGATAGGCTCGATAAAGGACAGAAATGGTATGGACCTAACAGAAGCAGAAGATATTAAGAAGAGGTGGCAAGAATACATAGAAGAACTGTACAAAAAAGAGCTTCATGACCTAGATAATCACGGTGGTGTGATCATTCACCTAGAGCCAGACATCCTGGAATGTGAAGTCAAGTGGGCCTTAGAAAGCATCACTATGAACAAAGCTAGTGGAGGTGATGGCATTCCAGCTGAGCTATTTTAAATCCTGAAAGATGCTGCTGTGAAAGTGCTGCACTCAATATGCCAGCAAATTTGCAAAACTCAGCAGTGGCCACAGGACTGGAAAAGGTCAGTTTTCATTCCAATCCCAAAGAAAGGCAATGCCAAAGAATACTCAAACTACTGCACAATTGCACTCATCTTACACGCTAGTAAAGTAATGCTCAAAATTCTCCAAGACAGGCTTTAGCAGTATGTGAGCTGTGAACTTCCAGATGTTCAAGCTGGTTTTAGAAAAGGCAGAGGAACCAGAGATCAAATTGCCAACATCCGCTGGATCATGGAAGAAGCAAGAGAGTTCCAGAAAACATCTATTTCTGCTTTATTGACTATGCCAAAGCCTTTGACTGTGTGGATCTCAATAAACTGTGGACAATTCAGAAAGAGATGCGAATACCAGACCACCTGATCTGCCTTTTGAAAAATCTGTATTCAGGTCAAGAAGTAACAGTTAGAACTGGACATGCAACAACAGACTGGTTCCAAATAGGAAAAGGAGTTCGTCAAGGCTGTATACTGTCACCCTGTTTGTTTAACTTATATGCAGAGTACATCATGAGAAATGCTGGACTGGAAGAAACAGAAGCTGGAATCAAGATTGCTGGGAGAAATATCAGTAACCTCAGATATCCAGATGATACCACCCTTATGGCAGAAAGTGAAGAGGAACTAAAAAGCCTCTTGTTGAAAGTGAAAGAGGAGAGTGTAAAAGTTGGCTTAAAGCTCAACATTCAGAAAACTAAGATCATGGCATCTGGTCCCTTCACTTCATGGGAAATAGATAGGGAAACGGTGGAAATAGTGTCAGACTTTATTTTCTGGGGCTCCAAAATCACTGCAGATGGTGATTGCAGCCATGAAATTAAAAGACACTTACTCCTTGGAAGGAAAGTTATGACCAACCTAGATAATATGTTGAAAAGCAGAGATATTACTTTGCCAACAAAGGTCCGTCTAGTCAAGGCTATGGTTTTTCTGGTGGTCATGTATGGATGTGAGAGTTGGACTGTGAAGAAAGCTGAGCACCAAAGAATTGACGCTTTTGAACTGTGGAGCTGGAGAGCTGGTAAAGAATCTGCCTGCAATGTGGGAAACCTGGGTTTGATCCCTGCGTTGGGAAGATCCCCTGGAGAAGGGAAAGGCTACCCTTCTCCAGTATTCAGGCCTGGAGAAGTCCATGGACTAAGTCCATGGGGTCGCAAAGAGTCAGACACGACTGAGTGACTTTTACTCGCTAACTCACTCACAGAGTCTCCATTTCATAGTTCTTAATGTCCAAAGCATTATTTAGCAGTAAGTTTCATGTTAAGAAAAAAAGATAATCTGTGATTCTTATTATCTATTCAAATATTTATAAAAGAATTATAATATTCTTGATATAGTCTTCATGAATTACTGTTTCTTATGCATATGTATGTATGTGTGTTTATCAAGGCTAACAGAGGGAGCAATAAAATAGAAAAAATATATCATCATGATAATAAATTATATCAAACTGGTTAACTTAAGAAAGTATTGGTGGTTTTAAAGGTATCATGGAAGAAGATTCAGGCAAGTCTAGCATCTGCCAAATAGTCATCAGAAAGGAAAATAACTTTAGTGATATTCTAACTAAATCCTTTGGCTAGGTTCATAGTCAGTTGCTTAGTTTAGCTTTTGAAGTAGTAACCTGGAAATAATTCATAAAGGTCTTTGCTTATTAAAAAGATTTGCTATTATACCAACAACACAGTCTCATTCTAGATAACATCCACATGAATAAGTGCAATGCTCTCCCTGTTGCCTCCAAGCCTTGGATTAAAAAAAAATTTTTTTTTTAACTCATAGCTTTATTCTCTTAGCTAAGTTCATATCCGCCTGGTTTCAAGCCAATTTTTAATTGAATTCAGTTAGTGTAACTGCTCCTTAGAGATGTCCATAAAATGTGCTTTCCCAGATTTTTTAGCAGAAGCCCCATTATCTCTGTTCAGCATTCCCAAGCAGACAGCAAAATTGCCATCAAGCTCTATCTTGCTCAACGACTCTTTAATGCGGTCACCTCATGGGCTTTGTGTTTCAATTATAATTTAGAATGAATTAAAATTCATTTAAATGGATAGCATCCTCTCTTACTACCCCAATGGAAATCCATTTCAGAATGTTCTATCTCTTTAAGGTAATTCAGGATAAAGTAGGTTATATTATATATCCTTAATTTTATGCCGTCAATCTTACTCTCCTTTATAATCCTCCATTTTCATTCATCAGCTGAATAAAATACAGTCAAATGTTTAAGACATATACTCTGCAAAGATAAAACATCAAAAATTTACATATAAGATAATATTTTGAAATTTAGGATTTTTATTTCAATATTTGAGTACATCAAGGCTGTATATTGTCACCATGCTTATTTAACTTGTATGCAGACTACATCATCAGAAATGCTGGACTGGATGAAGCACAAGCTGGAATCAAGATTACCAGGAGAAATATCAATAACCTCAGATATGCAGATGACACCACATTTATGGCAGAAAGTGAAGAAGAAATAAAGAGCCTCCTGATGAAAGTGAAAGAGGAGAGTGAAAAAGTTGGCTTAAAGCTCAACATTCAGAAAACTAAGTTCATGGCATCTGGTCTCATCACTTCATGGCAAATAGATGGGGAAACAATGGAAACAATGACAAATTTTATTTGGGGCAGGCTCAAAAATCACAGCAGATGGTGACTGCAGCCATGAAATTAAAACACAGTTGCTCCTTCGAAGAAAAGTTATGACCAACCTAGACAGCATATTAAAAAGCAGAGACATTACTTTGCCAACAAAGGTCCATCTAGTCAAAGCTATGGTTTTTCCAATAGTCATGTATGGATGTGAGCGTTGGACTATAAAGAAAGCTGAGTGCCAAAGAATTGATGCTTTTGAACTGCAGTGTTGGAGAACACTCTTAGAGCCCCTTGGACAGCAAGGAGATCAAACCAGTCCATCCTAAAGGAAATCAGTCCTATATGTTCATTGGAAGGACTGAGGCTGAAGCTGAAACACCAATTCTTTGACCACCTGATGTGAAGAACTGACTCATTTGAAAAGACCCTGATTCTGGGAAGATTGAAAGCAGGAGGAAAAGGGGATGACAGAGGATGAGATGATTGGATGGCATCATTGAATCAATGGACATGAATTTGAGTAAACTCTGGGAGTTAGTGATGGACAGGGAGGCCTGGCGTGCTGCAGCCCAGGGGCTTGCAGAGTCAGACACGACCGAGTGACTGAACTGACGGTAGCACAGATTTTAGAATCAAGTTGTTCATGGAAGTGTGTAAAGTTATTTGCTACAGATTGAAGGGGCTTCCCTGGTGGCTCAGAAGGTAAAGAATCTATCTCTACTGCGGAAGATCTGGGTTTGATCCCTGGGTTAGGAAGATCCCCTGGAGGAGGATCTTCGTGGCCACCCACTGTGGTATTCCTGCCTGGAGAATCCCCATGGACAGAGGATTCTTAGGTGTCATATTATGGTGTTTCAGCATATTATACAAGTATCTCATAGAATGAATTCTAAGGTTGTGAAATCATTGATAGTAACATCATGCAAAGGTATAGAGATTTACATTTATGTTAGAATACATTCCCATGTATTAAATCATTTATGTCAACCCTGTGAAAGACTGGTATTTTTATTCTCATTTCATATGTCACGAGTTGGCATACTGCAGGCTGTGGGCTAAATATGGCCAGCCACTTGTTTGTGTAAATAAAATTTAATTGGATAACAGCCATGTCCAATCATTTACATATTTTAATGGCTGCTTTGGAGCTACAAAGACTGAGTTAAATAGTCATGACAGAGAAGAATAGCCCACAAAACCTAAAATATTTACTTTCTGATCCTTTACAGAAAAAATTTGTCCAACCTATTATAAATGACTAAACTGAAATGCAAAGTTTGACTAATGATACAAATTTATATATCTAATTGAAAACAAATGTGCAATCACTCAAATCTAAATCCAACTCTTTGAATCCAAATCCTGGTTTATTTTCTCCTTAACATCATGTGACTATTAGTCTAAAACACCTGTCTCAACAGTGAAAAGCCTTAAGTTATATTTTTATTTGGTGTGATTACATAGATGCTATTTCAGTGTATAATTACTTAAATATCTGAACTCTACAAGGAGGAGAAATGATGTGAGGGGGAAAACCGAGACAACAGGAATCATACTCCATAACCCGTGTATCGGTGCCCAGGAGCTGGCAGTACGAGGTTATATGTTTGCCGTAGGGAATGCAATTTTTCAGAAGCCCAAACTTAGGGACGAGGTACTCAAACAGAAGGCTATTGATGGAACATGGAGTCAGAGGGAACTCTGAAGACCAACACTGAATTTCCAAACAAACAAATAGAAATATTCTGGATTCCAGGGCACTGCGATGCCATCTGGTCAAACAGCTGCTTTTTAAACTCTTTGAGCACTTGGAGGCTCTCCTCTGGTTATTGAGATAGATTTTACTGTGCTAATAATAGCTGTCCGAGTTTTTGTCATAGAACTCACTTCATCATTTTAGCAATTACTCTGATAATTAAATACATTTACTTTCTTATTCCAATCTCTGTGCATGGCTTGACAATTTTAAAGAATTTTACTGGCTTATTTATAAAGTTCAGATTTTTTTAATGTCATTTTTCTTAAATATAAGCTACATTTTGTGTTAGCCCATTGCTTTGTTATACTTTATTCAAATATTTTCTTTCTCTTTAGCGGACTAATATGCTCTATTATTATTATTATTATTTTTTTTTGCTCCAAGTTCACTTTATTTAATATACGTCAATACAGATCTCATATATGTTTAAATCACTTTGGCTTGTAAATTAAGTCCCTTGCAAAAACTAAAAGTTCTGGACCCCATTCTCACTTGCATAATACTAACAGATGAATAAATCCCTTAATTTGTATGTTCATATTATGGATATGATATACAAATAATATATATCATTTAATAAGAAAGATATTTTTGTTAAGACTATGATCAGTTTGAAGAATAAAATATTGAGAACTAAATATGGTAAAATTTGTATTTATAATTATTCACATTGTTGCCTATGCATAAGTACATTTAAGTACCTTCACACGTTGTATCATCCTGTGTATAATATTTTATATTTTTAATTCAAAATATTTTGAAATACATTAATACAGTGAGTGATGTAAAGAGATATCCTTTTTGAATTTCAAAGCAATAAAGGGGAGAAACTAGCATTACATTATAAAACAATTTATGTAAAACTTCAAAATCATATAATACCTAGCAAAGAATAATAAGGGTAAAGGGTAAACAGCACAGTCAGAAAACAAACAGCAATTTCCAGGTAAGGGTTAACTCTGAATAAGAGGCCAAAAGTAAAGGATAGTGATAAGAGGGATTTAAAACTGTATCTAAGTTTTATTTCTTTATAAGATAACCTGTGGGATATATTGAAAAAATTTTGACACGTTAAATCTGACTATAGTTGGCCTTCAAACAAAGATTTGAACTGTGGCAAATTCAATTATATGTGGGTTTTTTCCAATAGTAAATTCTTTAGTACTACACAATCCACTGTGGATAGAGGAGCTGATATTTGGGAGCCAACTACAAATTATATTTCGATTCTCAGTTGCATGGAGAGAAAAAAGCACCTGGTCACGGCATTGTTTCAGGGTTGACTGTGTTTTTATTGTTTTGTTTTTATGCCACTGCCACACAGTGTTGATTACTACAGCTTTGTAATAACGTTTGAAATCAGAAAGAGTGCTGCCTACATTTTTGTCTTTCTTTCTCAAAATCATTTTGGGTTTTTAGAGTCTCTGTTGATTCCATATGAATTTTAGGGTGGTTTTTTTTCTGTTTCTGTGAAAAATGTCTGGGATTTTGATAAGGAGTGTGTTGAATCTGCAGATGTTTTGGGGTATTATAAACTTAACAAGATTAATGCTTCCATGAATATGATATATTTTTCAATATATTGAGGTCTTCAGTTTCTTTCATCATCTTATAATCTTCAATGTACAGATCTTTCACCTTCCTGGTTATATTTATTCCTCAGTATTTATTCCTTTTAATGCTATTAAAAATTGGATTATTTTAATCTCTGATGCACATTGTTGTACATTAAAATGCAACAGAGTTTTGTACATTTATTTTGAATCATTCAAATTACTGAATTTATTTTTTTGTTCTAACTCATTTGTTGGATTTTTAAAATTTTCTGTATATAAGATCATATCTACAAACCAGTAATTTTACATCTTCCTTTGTAATTTGGATATCTTTATTTACATTCTTGTCTGATTACTCTGGCTAGGAGTTTGAGTACTGTATTCAGTAGAATTGGCAAGAATGAGCATCTTTGCCTTATTGCTAATGTAGAAGAAAAGCTTTTAGCTTTTCACAGTTGAGTGTTACGTTATCTGTGAGTTGTCATATGTCTTTAATTATGTTGAGATGCACTGCTTTTGAATCAATTTATTGAGAGGTTTTATCATTCAAAGATGATGAATTTTGTGAAATACTTTTCTTTATTATTTGAGATGATCATAGGATTTCTATCCTTTATTCTCTTAATGTGGTGGATCACATTGTTGATTTGCATTATATTGATTCATCCTTGTGTCCAGGGATAATAACACTTGATCATGATGTATGATCTTTTTAATGTTTTGTTGAATTCAGTTGCTTAGTATTTTATTGACAATTTTTGCATCTATATGAAACAGGGATATTAATAATTTTATTTTCTTTAGTGTATTAGGCTGACTTCGATATCAGTATATTCCTTGCTTTAAATTTTTTGGAAGAGTTTGAAAAGAATTGATATTACTTCCTACTTAAATATTTGATAGACCTCACCAGTGAAGCCAACTAGTCCTAGGCTTTTCTTTTTTACTTTGTTAGGAGAATTATGATTACAGACTTAATTTCCATACTCCCTATTGGAGTGTCCATATTCTCAATTTTTTATTGATTCAATCTTTGTGGTTGTATGTTCCTAGGAACTTATCTGTTTTTCTCTAGGTTATACAATTTGTGTCATATAATTTTTCATAGTAGTCTCTTATAATCCTTGGAATTTCTACATTGTCAGTTATAGTAACTCCTGCTTCATTTTTATTTTGATTCTTCTCTCTTTTCCCCTTAATTAGTTTCACTAAAGTTTTGCCCAAGCAGTAATGCTGAAGAAGCTGAAATTCAATGGTTCTATGAAGACCTACAAGACCTTCTAGAACAAACATCCAAAAAAGATGTCCTTTTCATCATAGGGGACTGGAAAGCAAAAGTAGGAAGTCAAGAGATACCCGGAGTAACAGGCAAATATGGCCTTGGAGTACCAAATTAAGCAGGGCAAAGGCTAGCAGAGTTTTGCCAAGAAAGTACACTGGTCATAGCAAACACCCTCTTGCAACAACACAAGAGAAAACTCTATACATGGACATCACCAGATGGTCAATACTGAAATCAGATTGATTATACTCTTTGCAGCCAAAGATGGAGAAGCTGTATACAATCAGAAAAAGACAAGAAGTGGAGCTGACTGTGGCTCAGATCATGAACTCCTTATTGCAAAATTCAGACTGAAATTGAAAAAAGTAGGGGAAAACCATTAGAACTTTCAGGTATGACCTAAATCAAATCCCTTACAATTATACACTGGAAGTGACAAATAGATTGAAGGGATTAGATCTGATAGACAGAGTGCCTGAAGAACTATGGATGCAGGTTCGTGACATTGTACAGGAGGCAGGGATCAAGACAATCCCCAAGGAAAAGAAATGCAGAAAGGCAAAAGGATTGTCTGAGGAGGCCTTAAAAATAGCTTAGAAAAGAAGAGAAGATAAAGGCAAAGGAGAAAAGGAAGGTTATACCCATTTGAATGCAGAGTTCCAAAGAATAGCAAGGAGAGATAATAAAGCCTTCCTCAGTGATCAATGCAAAGAAATAGAGGAAAACGGCAGAATGGAAAGCACTAGAGATCTCTTCAAGAAAATTAGAGCTAAGGGAATATTTCTTGCAAAGATGGGCACAGTAAAGGACAGATGTGGTATGGACCTAACAGAAGCTGAAAATATTAAGATAAGGTGGCTAGAATGCACAGAATTATACAAAAAAAGATCTTCATGACCCAGATAACCACGATGGTGTTATCATTCACCTAGAGCCATACATCCTGAAATGCAGAGTCAAGTGGGCCTTAGGAACCATCACTACGAACAAAGCTAGTGGAGGTGGTGGAATTCCAGTTGATCTGTTTCAAATCCTGAAAGATGATGTTGTGAAAGTGCTACACTCAATATGCCAGCAAATTTGGAAAACTCAGTAGTGGCCACAGGACTGGAAAAGGTCAGTTTTCATTCCAGTCCCAAAGAAAGGCAATGCCAAAGAATGTTCAAACTACTGCACAATTGCCCTCATCTCACACACTAGCAAAGTAATGCTTAAAAGTCTCCAAGCCAGGCTTCAGCAGTACCTAAACTATGAATTTCCAGATTTTCAAGCTGAATTTAGAAAAAGCCGAGGAACCAGAGATCAAATTGCCAACATCTGTTGGATCATCATAGAGCAAGAGAGTTCCAGAAAAACATCTACTTCTGCTTATTGACTGCACCAAAGCCTTTGACTGTATGAATCACAACAAGCTGTGGAAAATTCTTAAAGAGATGGGAATACCAGACCACCTTCCCTGCCTCCTGAGAAGTCTGTATGCAGGTCAAGAAGCAACACTTAAAACTGGACATGGAACAACAGACTGGTTCCAAATTGGGAAAGGAGTATGTCAAAGTTCTATATTGTCACCTTGCTTATTTAACTTATATGCAGAATACATCATGCAAAATGCCAGGCTGGGTGAAACACAAGCTGGAATCAAGATTACCTGGAGTAATATCAATAACCTCATATATGCAGATGGCACCGCCCTTATGCTAGAAAGAGAAGAAGAATTAAAGAGCCTCCTGATGAAAGTGAAAGAGGAGAATGAAAAGACTGGCTTCAAACTCAACATTCAAAAAAACAAAGATCATGGCATCTGCATCACTTCATGACAAATAGATGAGTAACTATGGAAACAGTGACAGACTTATTTTGGGGGGCTCCAAAATCACTGCAGATGCTGACTGCAGCCTTGGAAGTAAAAAATGCTTGCTCCTTGGAAGAAAAACTGTGACCAACCTTGAAAGCATATTAAAAAGCAGAGACATTACTTTGCCAACAAAGGTCCATCTAGTCAAAGCTATGATTTTTCCAGTAATCATGTATGGATGTGAAAGCTGGACTATAAAGAAAGCTGAGCACTGAAGAATTGATTCTTTTCAACTGTGGTGTTGGAAAAGACTCTTGACAGTCCCTTGGACTGCAAGGAGATGCAACCAGTCAATCCTAACAGAAATCAGTTCTGAATATTCATTGGAAGGACTGATGCTGATGCTGAAACTCCAATACTTTGGCCACCTGATGCAAAGAACTGACTCATTGGAAAAGACCCTCATGCTGGGAAAGATTGAAATCAGGGGAAGAAGAGGACAACAGAGAATGAGATGGTTGGATGGCATCACTGACTCAATGGACATGAGTTTGAGCAAGTTCTGGGAGCTGGTGGTACACAGAAAGCCTGGTGTACTGGAGTCCATTGGGTCACAAAGAGTTGGACATGATTGAATGACTGAATTGAACTGAAAGTTTTGCCAGTTTTGTTTATATCTTCAAAAAACAAGTTCTTAATTTCATTAATCATTTACATTAATTTTTAGCCTCTATTTAATTTGTTTCTGCTCTGATACTTGTTGTCTCCTTTCTGCTAAGTTTGGGATTAGTATGTTCTTTTCATAGGTCCTTTAGGTGTAAAAATAAGTTCTTTATTTGGCATCATTTTTGGTGTTATTAATGTAGCTATTTATTACTGTAATCTTCTCTCTTAGGATACTCTTTAATGTATACCTTAACTTTTGGTATATTGTGTTTCTGTTTGTGTTTTTTCCATTTTGGTTGTTTCTAGATATTTTTAAAGTTTCATTTTGACTTTATCTTTGATCTATTGTTTTTTGAGTATTGTGCTGTTTAATGTCTACATACTTGTGAATTTTCTAATTTTCCTTTTGCTATTTATTCTAGTGTCACACCAATGTTTTGGGGAAAGATACATAATATTAATTCAATCTTCTTGAATTTCTTAAGATTTGTTTGTGACCTAACATATGATCTATCATAGAGAAAGTTCCATGTAAAGTTGAGACAAATTTGCATATTGCTGCTTTTGGATGCAATAGTCTATAAATGTAGATTAGATCCATTTGGTTTAAAGTCCAGTGTTTCCTAATTGATTTTCTGTCTGGAATACCCATTCATTGTTAAATATGGGTTATTGAAATCCCCTACTTTTATTGCATTTTTGTCTACATCTCCCTTCAGAAATGTTAATGTTTCTTCAGACAGTCTCTTCAATAAGCGGTGCTATAACTTGACAGCTACATATAAAAGAATGAAATTAGAACACTTCCCAACACCATACACAAAAGTAAACTCCAAATGGATTAAAGACTTAAATTTAAGGCTGGACACTATAAAACTAGCAAAAAACATAGGCAGAACAGTCTTTGACTTAAATCGCAGCAGGATCCTTTCTGATCCACCTTCTAGAGTAATAAAAATAAGCAAATGTGACCTAATGAATATTAAAAGCTTTTGTACAGCAAAGGAAACCCTAAACAAGATGAAAAGAAAACCGTCAGAAAGGGAGAAAATATTTGCAAATGAAAAAACTGACAAGGGTTTAACCTCTGAAATACATAAACAGCCCATGGAACTGAATATCAAAAAATAAATGAACAAAAAATGGGTAGAAATATAGACATTTCTCCAAAGAAGACTTACAAATGGTCAAGAGGTACATGAGAAATGCTCAACATCCCTAATTATTAGAAATATGCAAATCAAATATCACCTAACACATGTCATAATGGCCATCATCAAAAAATCTGCAAACAATAAAGGCTGGAAGGGTGTGGAGAAAGGGAACCCTCTTACAGGGTGTAGAAATATTGATTGGTGCTGCTACTGTAAAGAACAGTATGGAGCTTCCTTAAAAAACTAAAAACAGCAATCCCACTCTTGGGCATATACCCAGAGAAAACCATATTTCCAAAAGATACATATATCCCAATATTTATTGCAGCACTATTTACAATCACCATGTCATGGAAGAAACCTAAATGTTCATTGACAGAGGAATAAATATATAAGATGTAGCACATATATATGAATACAGTAGAATATTACTCAGTCATATAAAGGGACAAAATTGGGTCATTTGTAGAGACATGGATGGACCTATACACTGTCACACAGACTGACATAAGTCAGAAAGAGTAAAAACAAATCATATATTAATGAATATATGTGAAATCTAGAAAAATGGTACAGATGAACTTATCTGCAAAGCAGAAATAGAGACATAGATGTAGAAAATAAACGTATGGACACCAAGGAGGAAGGGAGGGTGGGATGAATTGGGAAATTGGAATTGACATATATACATTTTGTGTGCTCAGTCACTCAGTCATGTCCAACTCTTTGTGACTGCATGGACTGCATGTAGCCTGCTAGGCTCCTCTGTCTATGGAATTTTCCAGTCAAAGAATACTGGAATGGGTTTCCATTTCCACCCCATGGGATCTTCCTGGCCCAGGGATCAAACCAACATCTCTCACATCTCCTGCATTGGCAGGTGGATTCTTTACCACTGTGCCACCTGGGAAGCCCAATATAGATACACTATATACACTACTATGTACAAAAAAATAGATACCTGATGAGAATCTACTGTGCAGCACAGGAAACGCTACTCAGTGCTCTGTGGTGACCTAGATGAGAAGGAAATTAAAAAAGGAGGGACTGTGTATATACGTATGAGGGATTCACTTTGCTGCACAGCAGAAACTAGCACAACATTGTAAAGCAACTATAATCCAATAATATTTTAAAAGAAAAACGTTACTGTTTCTTTTATACATTTAGATATAACAATGTTGGATACATATATATTTACAACTTTTATATTCTTTTGATGAATTGACTGCTTTTCATTATATAATGATCTTCTTTGTCTCTTGTTATAATGCTTAAAGTCTATTTTGCCTGATATAAATAGAGTTATACCTGTTTTCTTTTGGATTTCATTTGTACGAAAAATCTTTTTCCATCCCTACACTTTCAGGCTATATATCCTTAAAACTAAAGTGAGTTTCTTGTAGGTAGCATAATGTTGAATCTTTTAAAAAGAATTTTATTCATCCACTTCATCATTTGATTGGAGAATTTAATGCATCTATGTTTAAAGCTTTTATTATTTATTATTTACCTATTTATCAACAGATGATTACTTGTTATTACTATCTTGTTAATTATTGTATTTCTGTTTTATAGTTACTTTCTCTTTCTATGCTATCATTGTGGTTTGATGATTTTCTATAGCAGTGTGCTTTGATTCCTTTATCTTTATCTTGTGTACATTTAGTGTTGGCTTTTGCTTTGTGGTTACCATGAAGTTTACATAAAACATCGTATTGTTACACTACTCTATTTTAACCCAATCACAACTTAACTTTTATTGCAAACAAAACCTCTACCCTTTTACTTCCCGCATTCCATGTTATGTTTTGATATTATATTTGCATCATTTTATATTGTGTATTCATTAACAAACTATCATAGCTATTGTTACTTTCAATACTTTTATATTTAACCTGTTACAAGAGTTAAGTAATTACATACTACTGTCATGTTATTAACTTGAATTTGACCATTTACTTTTACAAGTGTATATTATACTTTCAAATGCTCATGTGTTATGATTTTGCCTTGACGAACTCATTTTAGCATTTCTTGTAAGGTGGCTATAGTGGTCATGAACTCCCACAGTTTTTGTTTGTCTGGGAAAATTTTATCTTGGATTTATTTTTGAAAGTCAGATTTGCCAGATAAAATATGTTCGGTTGGCAACTTTTTCTTTCAGTTCTTTAAATCTGTTAACCCACTCTCTCCTTGCCTGCAAGGTTTCTGTGGAGAAACTCATCAGTAGCCTTAGGGAGGTTCCCTTGTACATGCTGTTGCTTTTTCCTTGCTGCTTTCAAAATTCTCTATTTTTCTGATTTTTGGTAGTTTTTTTATAATGTGTCTCTGTGAAGTCTTCCTTAGATTGAATCTGCTTTGGACCTAGGAGCTTCAGTCACCTGGACAACCATATCTCTCTCCAGATTTGGGAAGTTTCCAGCCATCATTTTTTTACGTAATCTTTCTGTTCATTTCTATTTCCTCCTCACCTTTTGAGGCTTCTGTGATATGTATATATATGTATATATATAACTTGGATACATATATATACATATACATATATCCAAGTTCGATATATATATATATATATACACACACACACACACATACCTATACATATACATATATCCAAGTTCGATCTCTGGGTTGGGAAGATCACCTGGAAAAAGCAATGGCTACCCATTCCAGTATTCTTAATAGGAGAATTTCAGGGACAGAGGAGCCTGGTGGGCTACAGTCCATGGGATCACAGAGTTGGACACAGTTGAGCAGCTAACACTAAAAGTCTTCTGTGATGGTCTATTTTATTTTTCATTGCTTACAGTGTTTTCTTCAGCTTCGGAATTTCTTTCTGCTTATTTTTTTTTTTAAGATTTCTGTCTCTTTGTTCAACCTCTCATCTTGTTCATGTATTGTTTTCCTGATTTTATTGAGTCATCTGTGTTATCCTATAGCTCACAGATCTTCCTTAAAGCAATCAATTTGAATTTTTCCTCAGGCAGTTAGTAGATCTCCATTTCTTTGAGGTCAGTTATTATAAAGTTATTTTGTTCTTTTGGTGATGTCATGTTTCTTTGACTCTTCATGTTCATTGGAGTCTTGCGTTGTTGTCTTTGTGATTAAAGAAGCAGTCATGTCCTCCAGTCTTTACCAACTGGCTTTAGAAGAGAAATACTTGCCTCAGGCAGTTCACCTAGTGATTCTGAGGCTTTATTTGGCCTTATCGATGGATATGCCCGCTCCAACACTTCTTGTTCTCTCTTGGGCCTTCCCTTGATCCTGCAAAGTGAGAGGATTTTAGAACTTCCAGTTTGTTTTCCCTTGGGCAGTGCCTCAAAATGGTCAAGTTTGTGAATCTTCTTCCAGTTTCACAGAGTTGGGAGGCTTTCTCTGTGTGTTAACCAGCTGCCTGGAAAAGCTTATACGTGCTGTCCTCAGGAGTATGTGCTGGGACCTGACCATGGTAGAAGAGATGTGCAGGGCACTGAGGTGTGCAGAGCACTGAGGCATTGTGGATGTATGTATGCCAGTGTGTAGAAGATGTTCCCAGGGGCTTGTGGCCTGGCTCTTGGAAGCAATCCATGAGGAGACTGATAGAAAAGAATTGTGAATTGGTGAGGAGCATCGCTTTAATGAGTCCTGAACTCTGGTTGCTCTGCTCTAACTTCTCCTGATCCCTCAGTTTTACAGATCACCTCAGTATTCTGAGTAGGGCAAGAAAGAATGGCGTCTTTGTGCAGCGTGCTGCTACAGGCACTCACTCAAATATTCTCATTTTTCCCCACAGGAGAAATCATGGGCAGAGGGCTTCTCTTTTGGCACTGACCTAGGACACTTGGAGAAAGGACTGATGTGGGTAAAGTGAACTTGTTTTCCTACCATACTCAAATCCTCTGTCTCAGACTTTTTGCTCCAGTGATGCATTGGAACTTCTCCACTGGACTCTTGAACTCCCAGAAAGACATTCTCATCTGTGAATGATTGTCAAAACTGATGCTCTGCTCAGGGGCGGGGAAGTGATGGTAGAGAACTGTTCTGTCATCTTGCTAATGTCCCATTCTTAATCCTTGTTATGACATTTGAAACTTTTGTCTAACAACTTTTTAAAAAAGAATATGCCTTTGGCTGCTTTTAGAAAACATTATCTTCGTGATTACATTTAATGACAATGTAATATTACATGATATGAGTGCTCCATAATCCATTTAAACTTTCTCTTATTGTTGATAATTTTGAAAGTTTCCACTATTTTGATACTATAAACCATATCGCCATGATCAAACTTTTTGCACATTTCTAGCAACATTTTAAGATAAATCCCTTCTGAGTGAAACAGATGAAAATTTGTGATTATTTCTGTACATATTGCCAAATTATCAAATGTCGTAAATGAATTTGTTTACTTTGCATACCAAATAACAATTGGTAAAAGTGAACAATTCAATAAGCCATCTCCCACTGCAGTATTTGTTTCTAAAAACATTTTTCTATTGATAAATAAGTAAGATGTATTATGGTTTCTTTAAGAAATTTTACTTTTGGTCATTAGTAAGAATTATTTTAAATATGTATTGACTATATACCTTCAGTGTAGTAGAATGGTTAAGGATACAGCCTGCCTCAAAGAGAGAGATGAGTTTGAGACCAAGCCCTGATATCATTGGCTATATTTCCTTTGACATGTTATTAACCTAAGTCAATATTTTCTTTTATGTATTACTTTGTTGAAAGTTAAAGTGTTAGTCACTCTGTGCTGTCTGACTCTTTGCAATCCCATGGACTGTAGCCTGCCAGGCTCCTCTGTTGATGGAATTCTCTAGGCAAGAATTACTTTGTTCAGGCTGCTGTACCAGAGTACCACAAATTGGATGGCCTATAAACAGAAAGTTATCTTTTCACAGTTCTGAAGTTAGAGATTTGAAATCAAAATGTCAGCAGTATTGATTCCTTTTGAAGGTTGTGAAGGAGATTCTTTTGAGGCCTCTCTTCTGGATTATATATGGCTGTCTTCTCAATGTCTCTTCACATATTCTTTCTTCTATGTATATCTATCTCTATATCAAGCTTTTTCATTTTGTAATGCCACTGGACATATTGAATTAAGGCTCACATTAATGACTTCATTTTAACCTGGTTACCTCTCTAAAGACCCTAACTCCAGATAAGCTTGCATTACAAAGTACCAGGGTTAGCACTCCAGCATCTTTTTGGAGGGGATGCAAGCAACTCATAACAGGAATAATATTATCTTATCATAAGCTCATTGTGAAGATTAATTGCTGCCATGTACTTAGCACAGAATGTGGCTGAGTAAAATCAATATCAATATCAGCTAGTATTATGAGTTAAGGTTCTTGCTCATAAAATCATTCCATTTTTCCACTAAGGTTATTTTTTTGAATTAATTTGTAAGAGACGTTTCCATATGAACAATTAAATTATAAATGTAAACATATTTTCCTCAGTTTTCAAGTCTTTCTAGTCTCAATTTACATATTTCAAGTGTATTTTATAAACAAATCTATTGTCCTCTTTGTGTGTGTGTGATTTCTGTCTCTCTCTTTTTTCCTTTTTTCTCTTTTTACATTCAGGGAATGTTTTCCCCGTAGTAGGATGAATTTTACATGTGCATCTTTATTTTAATCTGATTATTTAATTATTTGATTTTCTCCTTGCATGCACATCTCCTCCACTTAACTGTAAGATAATCCAAATCTTTGATTGTGGGTGATACCTGTGGTTATAATAAGAAAGTACTCCAATGATTAGATTAGGTAACGGGGCAAGATGAAAGTATTAATATCTTGAAGATGAAATTGGGATTTCTAATCAACTAAGTTAATCAGAAAAGAGATTGTCCTGGATAAACTGGACACAAATGAGCCCTTTGAAAGAGAGTGTAGAAGCCAGAGATGGAAGAAGTCAGAGAGATTCCAACAGGAAGAGATTCTGTTGTCCTTAAGTGAATGATCTGGCATCTTGTGGAGAAAGTCATGTGCCAGGAACCACGAGTGACATCCAAGAGTGCGGACCTCAGTCCTACAGCCGCAAGGCATTGAATTCTGTAACAACCAGTTAGCTTGGATGAGCACCATGAACATCAGATAAGGTAGCAGCCTGGGTTGTAGTTACAGTACAGCTTCCCGAGATCCTGAACAGAGTAACCAACGTGTATACAGTCTTCACATTCAAAGAAACTGAGATGATACATTTGTGTTTTGTAAAGCCACCAAACTTGTGGTAATTTGTTACATCATAATGGATAATTAATACTCCTTATCATATACTTTCAGCACTATTCATGGATTCCTAATAGATAACCAAAATCCCACATTTTCAATTTTTGAATATTTATATATCCTTGAGTCTCTTGGAAGAATCAATGTGTTTAAATTGCTTAACCTTATAATTATGACTTTGTACATATATAAATCATATTATATGATTTAATCTGGTGATTCAGATTACACTTTGGATCTCTTTTCTAAAACATCTAGGCAATTTTCAACAGTTTATTCAGTTCAGTTCAGTTCAGTCACTCAGTCGTGTCTGACTCTTGGCGACCCCATGAATCACAGCACATCAGGCCTCCCTGTCCATCACCAACTCCTGGAGTTCACTCAAACTCATGTCCATCGAGTCAGTGATGCCATCTAGCCATCTCATCCTCTGTCGTCCCCTTCTCCTCCTGCCCCCAATCCCTCCCAGCATCAGAGTCTTTTCCAATAAGTCAACTCTTCCCATGAGGTGGCCAAAGTACTGGAGTTTTAGCTTTAGCATCAGTCCTTCCAAAGAACACCCAGGACTGATCTCCTTCAGAATAGAGTGGTTGGATCTCCTTGCAGTCCAAGGGACTCTCAAGAGTCTTCTCCAACACTATAGTTCAAAAGCATCAATTCTTCGGTGCTCAGCTTTCTTCACAGTCCAACTCTCACATCCATACATGACCACTGGAAGAATCATAGCCTTGGTATTAGGTATAGATAAAATAGTGGATAAAGTATTCTTAACAATACAATAGCAGTAAGGAAATGAAAATGCAAGCCATGAGCAGGGAGAAATTATTCACAATATACATGGGAATAGTATTTACTAGCAGAAGTAAGTATAACATACAAAGACTTTTAAATGTTTGTACTAACAACCTTCCCCGGTGGCTCAGTGGTAAAATCTGCCTACAACGCTGGCTACACAGGAAATGCAGGCTCAGTCCCTGGGTTGGGAAGATCCCTTGGAAAAGGAAATGGCAACCAACTCTAATATTCTTGCCTGAAGAATCCCATGGACACTGAGCCTGGCGGGCTACAATCTATGGGGTTGCAAAGAGTTGGAAACAACTGAAGCAATTTAGCATGCTGCTGCTGCTGCTAAGTCACTTCAGTTGTGTCTGACTCTGTGCGACTCCATAGACAGCAGCCCACCAGGCTCCCCCGTCCCTGGGATTCTCCAGGCAAGAACACTGGAGTGGGTTGCCATTTCCTTCTCCAATGCATGAAAGTGAAAAGTGAAAGTGAAGTAGCTCAGTCGTGTCCGACTCTTAGCGACCCCATGGACTGCAGCCCACCAGGCTCCTCCATCCATGTACTAAAAAGCTAACATCAATAATTTCCTAGCTAATTGAACTTTGGAGCTTCTCTGGTGGCTTAGATGGTAAAGAATCTGCCTGCATTGCAGGAGACCATGTTCAAGGCCTGGAACTTTTTCAATGATTTAAGAAATAATCTGATTAAAATAATTAGCATAGTGCCTTATCTTTGATATCAAGTTGCTTTAAAAGCAACTTTTAGAACTTTTGTAAAAAGTTGAGAAAAAATCGGGTGTGACTATTGTTGAGGTCCTTTAATGGACCGGAACCTGGTGATCCCGAGTTGACCGATAAGAAAGTAAAGGTGAGAGAAAGAGGTTGATATTCCTTGGTTTTTGCAGAAAGCCAATAAAGTCCCTAACACGGGGCTTGCTGTGTTCACAAAGGCCTCAGGCACCCTCTCGATGGTGTGAAAGCACAGGGCACCTTCTCAAGAGGGTCTTAGAAGCCTGGGCAGGAAAGTGAACTCAGAGAGCCTCTGTGCTCCAAAAAAATAGCCTGAGAGAGAGAGAAAGAAAGAGAAAGAAAGACTCGGGGACCAAAGCTCTGACGGAGCAAAGGTGTTTTATTCAACATTGTGTAGGTATTTATACTGTCTTACAAGATAGCTATTTTCAGCAGAGATAAAATCAAAACTTACAAGTTATCAAGGAAACATGAGGTCATCCATATGAAAGAGAGAGGGTTGTAAATAATCACTTTTAGCATATGGTTCATAAGAAGGAAGAGGGTACTTATCACCATGTAGAAAAAGTAATGAAGGAAATCCCTGGATTCCTCAGCCCCCGGGAGAGGCTTGCCTCTCTTCTTAATTCCTGAATATTCAGGAATTAATACGGAACAGAGAATTCCTGACAGATCCAAAACAGCACACAGGAAGCCTCCTGTTAAATGCTTCCTGACAGACTATGAAAACTTTGATATGAGTAAAGGTAGAGATGACCAGGGTCTCACCTTTACCAGGGACCTAGCGTTATTAAAGTAACTCACACAACCTCTGACCATACAGACAAAAGAGAAACTGGCAAAGGAACATCTTGAAGCCAGGAGAAGATTGATAAATTAGGAGAGATGGTTTTCTGGATTATGCAAGAGCTCCCAGTAGGCCTCCACTCTACTCTCCTCCAATCAAGATCTCTTGTTGGTAAACTGCTGTTAAGAATTATATTTAGAATGTTATTTCATAATGTTATTCATAGAAATTTAACTACATCAAATGTATAACAGAAAACCACAAAATTCTATAAAGCAAATATCCTTCAATTAAAAAATAAAGTGACAAGAAAGAAGAAAAAAATGTATACTTTTCTGCTACTTCTTTAAGATGTTCAGAATCTTTCTTCACCCTATCTTCCCAGGCACAGTTATGTTTCTCTTGAGTCAGACTATTCGTTTTACAGCCCATAACTGCATTATGATAATTTCTCTCTCCATTTCTTTTTTTCTGGCTATTTCTTAGCCATAAATTAAATTGAGTGTAATAAATATATTCACTGAGCTCCTCTTCTATAGAGGAAACTGTGAGAGAAGCTAAAATGAATTCAAATACTGTCTTCATTGCTGCAGAGTCTTTTACATGCTGGCTACTGAGAAGATGTACAATATAAAGTATGAACAAATTAATAATGCTAATATAAATATCTTTCTACCTTTCCGTCTGCTCCTTCACTTTGAAAAAGAGTTATCAAGATTCATTTCCTCTCCAAAACCTTCTTTAGTTACTCTAATTGGTTTCTTAAAAAAAAATAAAAAAAATACATTTTATGCCTAAATACCACTATTGAGCTCAAGTAATTTATACAACTACAAACATTAAAATATTACCAATGGATGTAATTCAAGCAAGTGTAGGAGAGGCTGCTGTTTGTTTAAAAGTTCTTACCTTTTAACAAATGCAAACTATGAGTAATGGAAGTCAAATTGCTTTGCGTTTTTCAAATAGTTGTACTGTATTGGCAAAGAATTTTAAAGAAATTGAATTAATCTGTTAGCTTTAATTATAATTTGTTTTTAAGAGACCCAATGATAGTTACTCTAATTCCTAAAGATTTCTTTCTTCTATAACTTACATCCGATACTGGCTACTTAAATTGTGATCGAAGGGCCAGAACTAATTAGAAACAAAGACTATCAGGCCCTACTACAGGTCTATGCAATCCGAGTGTGCCTTTTTAGGAGATCCTTGGTAACTAATAGGTACATAAAAAATTTGAGAAGGTCTATACCTTGAAACTTGATGTTTTGGGAGTTATATCATCTGTGTGTAATTGGTTATTGTTTCCTACCTAGGTAACCTTTTAGCTGTCAGTCACAGACATTGTCACAATGCCTACGTGGCAATTGTTGACCTGGTACATAATAGGCTCCGAATAATTGCTTGTTTACTGATCATATTCAGACATTGCCAAGACGTTTATAATTCATAAAACTTGTCTTACTTGATATACAATACTTGGCAACAATGGGAATTGTAGTTATGAAATTCTATCACAATAACCAGAAGAAATATTTAACATTGACACACTCATCTAACATATAATTCATTTTGAAAATTTTTCCTTTTTCTATCAGTATTCTTTTAGCTTCAAAAATATCCAGAATCCAATTAAATTGAAAACACTGTCTTTAGTTGTAAAGTCTCCTTTTATTTAGAAGAGCTATCATCCCCCTTTTTAATGCCTTTCAGGATGTTGGCATTAAAAAAATAACATTTCAGGCCAGTTGTTTTATAGAATGACCCTCAATTTGAATTTGTCTGATTAGTACCTTATTAGGACATTTGGATTTAATATTGGTTTGAAAATAACATTAAATATGTAGTGTCCTTCTCAGTGTATCACAGCAAGAGGCACACAATATTTGTGTGTTCTTTCTGTATTGAAAATCTTTAATTTCGAAGGCTTTCCATTACAAAGGTGTCCTTTTCACTTTTTAATTAACAAGTAATATATAAATATAAAAACTTTCAGACCCATGTGAAAATCTCATTCCCAATACTCATTCACATAATGGCTTTGGTATCAACTGATGAATCCTGTGTACATCATTTATTATTTTTGTGGTTTCTAAAGGTAATTTTTGCATGCTAGCAAGGTAATGCTCAAAATCCTTCAAGTTAGGCTTCAGCAATATGTGAAATGAGAACTTCCAGATGTATAAGCAGGATTTAGAAAAGGCAAAGGAACCAGAGATCAAATTGCCACATCTGTTGGATCATAGAAAAAGCAAGGGAATTCCAGAAAAACATCTACCACTGCTTTGTTGACTATACTAAAGCCTTTAACTGTGTGGGTCACAACAAAGTGTGGAAAATTCTTAAAAAGTTGGGGATACCAGACCACCTTACATGTCTCCTGATATGCAGGTCAAGAAACAACAGTTAGAACCATACATGGAACAATGGACTGGTTTAAAACTGGGAAAGGAATATGTCAAGTCTGTATATTGTCACCCTGTTTCTTTAACTTCTATGTAGACTACATCATGCAAAATGCCTGGCTGGATGAAGCACAAGCTAGAATCAAGATTGTTGGGAGAAATATCAGCAACCTCACATATGCAGATGACATCATCCTAATGGCAGAAAGCTAAAAGGGACTAAAGAACCTTTTAATGACAGTGAAAGAGGAGAGTGAAAAAGCTGGCTTAAAACTCAGCATTCAAAAAATGAAGATCATGGCATCCAGTCCCATCATTTCATGGCAAATAGAAGGGGGAAAAAATGGAAATGGTGATGTACTTTATTTTCATGGGCTCCAAAATCACTCTGGATGGTGACTGCAGTCATGAAATTAAATGATGCTTGCTCCTTGGAATAAAAGCTATTACAAAACTAGACAGTGCATTAAAAAAACAGATATCACTTTGCCAAGAAAGGTTCATATAGGTAAAGCTATGGTTTTACCAGTAATCACATACAGATGTGAGAATTGTTCCATAATGAAGACTGAGTGCTGAAGAATTGATGGTTTTGAACTGTGGTGCTGGAGAAGACTATTAAGAGTTCCTTGGACAACAAGCAGATCAAATTAGTCAATCTTAAAGGAAATCAACCCTGAATGCATTTTGGAAGGACTGATGCTGAAGCCAAAGCTCCAATACTTTGGCCACCTGATGTGAAGAGCCTACTCATTGGAAAAGACCCCGATGCTGGGAAAGATTGAGGGCAGGAGGAGAAGAGGACAGAGAATGAGACAGTTGGATGGCATCATCAACTCAATGGACATGAGTTTGAGCAAATTCTGGGAGATAGTGAAGGGTAGGGAAGCCTGGCATGCTGCAGTCCATGGGGTCGCAAAGAGTCAGACAAGACTAAGCAACTGACCAATAACAAAATGTAATTTTTAATCCATCTTCCTTCTACAATGATGATTCATCATTCTTCTCTTACCCTTCCATTGCATTTTTAACTATCACTAATGACTCAGTTAGCACACACACACATTCCATGTATGATGCTTCATTACTGTCAATATTATTTGTGATGTTCAAAGTCTTTTGGATAGAAACTCCTTCAAGCTGGCTTCTGTCTTATGACATATCCTCTTACTCTCAGCATAGTAGCATGATATTCTGGCTTATCTTACTTTGCACCATTCACAGTTCAGTCCTGGAATCTGCCTTTTCTCCAGCATTCCTTCCCCACTCCCTTTTTCCTGATGAAAGGCATATAGCAAGCAAACATGGGCCCTGGATGTGTGCATTGCAATTGTGATATGACTGCTTGAGGCCTTTCCAGGGATCAGAGCATGGGGACTCATGTTCATGTTCATATTTCCAAGTCCAATGCCAAAGTGATGGTATTTGGAAGATAATTAGGTTTAGATGAGGTGCTCATCTTCAGTCCTCATGATGGGATTAATGTCCTTTCAAGAAGAGAAAGAGATGAGAGTTTGATTCACCTATTTCATGTGAGGACACAGAGAAAGAGCGGTCATCCCCATGTCAGGGTGAGGGCTCTCAGCAGGACTTGACAATGTCGGGTTATTATCTCAGACTTCCAACCTCGAGAACTGTGAGAAAATGAATTTCTGTTGTTTAAGCCACCCCGTTTATGGTATTTTGTCATGGCAGCCTGAGCAGCTTGAAACAAGGTCCTTCTACATAATTACCGTGCTCCTTATCTTATGCTAAAGAACCATGTTGCATGTTATAAATTACCAGTAATAAAAATGTGTTTTCTTTTCCCATTGCTTAACCATGCAAGAATGTAAGAATAAAATCTCTGAGTACCTGTTTCAAAAAAATCTGTAATAGTTAATAAATAAATAAACTATGAGGACATATTATTGTACAACACATAGAATATAACCAGTATTTTGTTGTAACTGTAAATGGAATACAAGCTTTAAAAATCGTGGTTAACTATGTTGTGCCTGTAACTCATGCAGTGGTGGTTGTGGTTTGGAAACTGAGCTGCTAGGAAAACCCCAATTGATGTAGTATTGTACATCAATTATACTCTAATAAAAATATATATAATCAGTTCAGTTCAGTTCAACTGCTCAGTCATATCTGAATCTTTGTGACCTCATGGACTGCAGCACGCCAGGCCTCCCTGTCCATCACCAACACCCGGAGTTTACTCAAACTCATGTCCATTGAGTTGGTGATGTCATCCAACCATTTCATCCTCAGTCGTCCCCTTCTCCTCCTGCCATCAGTCCTTCCCAGCATCAGGGTCTTTTCCAATGAGTCAGTTCTTCTCATCAGGTGGCCACAGTATTGGAGCTTCAGTTTTGTCATCAGTCCCTCTCATGAATATTCAGAACTGATTTCCTTTAGGATGCACTGATTTGATCTCGGTGCTGTCCAAGGGGCTCTCAAGAGTCTTCTCCAACACCACAGTTCAAAAGCATCAATTTTTCAGTGTTCAGTCTTCTTTATGGTCCAAATCTCACATCCATACATGACTACTGGAAAAACCATAGCTTTGGCTAGATGGACCTTTGTCGGCAGAGTTATGTCTCTGCTTTCTAATATGCTGTCTAGGTTTGTCATAGCTTTTTATCCAAGGAGCTGGCACCTTTTAATTTCACGGCTGCAGTCACCATCTGCAGTGATTTTGGAGCCCAGGGAAATAAAGTCTGTCATGGTTTCCATTTTTCCCCATCTATTTGCCATGAAGTGATGGGACGAGATGCCATGATCTTAGTTTTCTGAATGTTGAGCTTTAAGCCAACTTTTTCACCCGCCTGTTTTATTTTCATCAATAGGCTCTTCAGTTCTTCTTTACTTTCTGTTATAAGGGTTGTGTCATCTGCATATATGAGGTTATTGCTATTTCTCCTGGCAATATTGATTCCAGCTTGTGCTTCCTCCAGCCCAGTGTTTCTGATTATGTACTCTGCATATAAGTTAAATAAGCAGGGTGACAATATACAGCTTTGACATACTCTCCCAATTTGGAACCAGTCCATTGTTCCATGTCCAGTTCTAACTGTTGCTTCTTGACCTGCATACAGATTTCTCAGGAGGCAGGTCAGGTGGTCTGGCATCTCTTTAAGAATTTCTATAATAGTCTGGATTATTCAGAAGATTTTGACTCTCTTCTGTTCCCCCTTTGGGTAGACTGTACTTCCTGTCTCAGTATGTACTGTATTTGGCCACGTGTTTTTTCTTGGCCTCGTGGTAGGCTGAATGTAACCCTTGACTCTAGGTTTGGCCATCTGACTTGCTGTAACCATTGGATTAGAGTAGTCATGATGCATGTGAAATTTAGATTGTGTTCTCACAGTAGGGCTTGCTGTTCCACCACTGCCCCCTTCATCTCAGGCCTCTGAATGAGAACATGTTGAGTGGAGGAGGCATCAAGAAGCCGTAAGGAGACCCCTATGTGGAGTCAGTTTAACATAGATCCTCGGTGCAACTAGAGATTATCGTATCAAACAAAGGCAGTCAGAGAGACAAACGTAATGATATCACTTACATGTGGAATCTAAAATTTGCACAAATGAACTTATCCACAAAACAGAAACAGACTCATAGACACAGAGAATAGACGTGTGGTTGCCAGTGATGCCGAGCAAGGCCCTTTGGAGCTCTTGGGCACAAAGCCCTTCTATGTCCCCTTTTCCTTTGATTATAGAAAACAGGCTTTATTCAGCCTCCATGACCTTCTCTAAGTTCCAACAGAGATTCAGGCAGTTGTTAATTGGTGAAGGATGGGGATAGGAGACCAGGGAGGAGCAGTCAGGAAACAATAGCGCAGCCTTGGGGCAGGGTCCTGGATATACACAACAATATCTTTGACCTAATTTGCAGATACTGAAACCTCCTCCAGGTGGGAGAAGTTAATGATTAATGATAGTATGCTGCCACAATCTTTCAGAACCCATACCAGCTGGAACGTGAAGGTTGATGATGCTGACTCCTATTTACCTTACCATCAACCCATCAGAAGAACATCCATGAACTGATCATGACTTATTTGAACCATCACTTCTCACTCTCCTCTCCAACTGAGGACATATAGTATTTTTTTGGAAGCAGGAGCTTGCTGTGTCCCCTTTTGCCTGGCAAAAAAAAAAAAAAAAACCACTATCCTTTTGACTTCACCTAAAACTCTGCTCTGATATTTGATTTGACACCAGTGCACAGAAAAGCTGAGCTTTCTGCTGCATCAAGGGGGAGGTGGGGAGAAAGAGGGATGGACTGGGAGTTTGGTTGATGCAAACTGTCACATTTAGAATGGATAGGGAACAGGATCCTAATGGACAACAAAGGGGAATATATTCAATATCCCATGATAAACAATATGGAAAGAGTATTTAAAAAGAATAGATATGCATATATAACTGAATCACTTTGCTGTATAACAGAGATTGGCACAACATTGTGAATCAACCAACTTCATGAAAAACTTAAAAAATGAAGTGGACGGAAATTGAGCATATTAATTAATAGATCTTCAGATATATGGTTGCTTTTTATGCCATCAAGAGTTTGTGGTTGTATATATATAGCATTAGCTCCTTTTATTCTGAAGAAATTTAAGTTGTTCTTAGGTGTCAATATTGAAAGCTTAATATGATGAGATATATAGTCTATTACCTTTCGAGATAAACTGATATTCACCCATTATTCCAACCTCAAATAATAAAACCAATACACAGAAACCTAAATTAGAATTGGGAGACCAGCAGGGGGAGCTCTCACACCCTGTGATGATAGCTAAACCCAACAGGAAGGAGAAAGGCTCCTCTTCTTTCCTGGCAAGGGCTCAGCCAATGAAAACCCAAGGAGTCTTTGTTTACTGTATCCTCCCAGCTTCTTTTCCGGTCTATAAAGTTATTCTCTTCTCTATTTTTGAGGGTACTTGCTTGTGATTCTCCATGTTTGCAAATTAGGAGCTTCCCTTGTGGCTCAGCTGGTAAAGAATCCGCCTGCAATGTGGGACACCTGGGTTTGATCCCTGGGTTGGGAAGATCCCTTGGAGACGGCCCGTCTACCCACCCCAGTATTCTGGCCTGGAGAATTCCACCGACTGTATAGTCCTTGGGATCAGAGAGTCAGGTACAACTGAGTGTCTTGGACTTTCACTTTCACTCCATGTTTGCAGACCCTGAACTGCAATTCTCTGCTGATCCTGAATGAATAAACGCATCCCTAATGGAGAAATATCTGGTAGTCTATTGGTTTCAGGTCAACATATTTAACAATTTTTAAAATCTATTTTTATTCAGTGTTAGGAGAAAGGCTTGAAAAGCAAATTGCTGGAGGGGAATATATATAGTATTATTAATTTCTCTTTTATACTAAGTGTACATGTCAGTTAAAAGCTGTGAGATAGGAAAGCCTAGTGGAAGGGGAAGCATAGTGTTTGAATTTCTTGCTAGTACCAAGAAATATACATGTAACTCTAATGAACAGCCGGCTTTCTGTGGAATATTATCACATGGTACTGGCTGAAATCTGTTTAAATTCATATATAGTTCTTTGCAGAGTGTCTTTATCCTTGTTTTTGTTTTAGAATGCATCTGCAAAAATCTGAAAATAAACTTTCTTTAGAAGGTGAATTTGTTAAAAATTTATTCTCTCACCAACTTGTTTTTCCCATCATGAGTATATTTTCTTGTCAGTCACTTTCTTAATGTTGCATTCCCATTTTTATACCTGTCCACTCTTGAGAAAATTGTATACACTGTATGTTATAGGAAAAATTGTTCATGAAAAGACTGTGGATAGTTTAAAGATCTATATGTGCAATATTTGTGGTCAATGTATGGGAAAATATTAAACAATCTTCAGAAGCATACATTATATAAAAAAAAGACCATTGGAATTATGTAAAAATTGAGAATTTTTGTGATGTGAAAGACATCACACAGATCATAGAATGGAAGAAGACACTGTCATAACAAAATATAATGTTATTTTTATATACAACATAACATTATATTGTATAGCTGAAATATACAATTGATTCTTATATTAAAATGAAGAAAGCACGCAAAACAGAAAATGAGCAAATGATTATGAAAAAGTAATGACCAGAAAAGTAAACCCCAAACTTCACTAGTCTATGAAGAGATTTTAAAGTTATTGTAATCATATAAATCCAAGTTTAAAAAAACCTTGTAATTTCACTACAACTCTCTCAGCCTAACCCAAAATGAAAACCTTTGGTGTTTGTGTGCTCTGGGGGAGTTGTAGTTTGGTGCAGTTGTTTTTGAGAAAAGTGTGCTACTGCTTAGTCATCATTTACCTTCCTGAACATAAGATCCAGAGTAACTTTTATACAGTTCCGTGGTGGATTGTGTATGTGTACCAAGTTAACTGTGAGCGGTTCTTGTATCTCCGTTTTAATGGAGTGAAAAAGATGTACTTGACGCATAGTTAGATACAACTGATCTAAAGTCCCCATGACGATAAGGGTGAAAAAGCTGAGAAAGACTTAGCTATACAACACACAAGCAAGTCTCTTATGAAAGTGAAAAATAGCAGCACACAAAATGACAATATACATCTTGAGAAACCATAGTCAGATAGATTAAAGGATTGCCTTGGCAGAGAGATTGAGGAAGAGTAAGGGATAGAACGTTTCACTTTCATGCATTGGAGAAGGAAATGGGAACCCACTCCAGTGTTCATGCCTGGAGAATCCCAGGGACGGGGGAGCCTGGCGGGCTGCCGTCTATGGGGTCGCACAGAATCGGACACGACTGAAGTGACTTAGCAGCAGCAGCAGCAGCAAGGGATAGAAGGGAATCAAAAAGCATAAAAAGATAGTAAAATTAATCAAAATTATAAGCCCTGCTCCCACATACCAACCGTGTGATTGAACCTTAATAATTGATATGAAACCACCAAATAAGAGAAAGCTCCTCTGTTGTTACAGTAACACAATGTGGCATGAACACATCTTTACATTAAATGGCTGTGACTAGGTGATTGTCTGATAGCTTTTATAAACCCGAATGGATCCTTAAATATAAAGAATTTTTAAGATATGAATTATTCTGCTTGGAAGAATTGTTAAGCCACAATCTTTCAAAAACATTTACATGCAGCCTATGTTTTTGTGCTCTAAAATCACTAAAGGTTCATATATGGAACATCAATTTCTGAAATGTGTATGCTGGGGAACATACTGCACAAAGGCAATTGAGATACCGTTATTGAGCATAGGTTTTGAATTGGTCTCCAATAGGAAGTTAAAGAAGGGATTTGTGATTAATATTAAATTGTATTTCCCCCCAAAAGAAGTATGAAACAAAGTGGACTGTTACTTCTATGCTGAGCATTCTGTACATAAATTATTTAAAATTTTCATGTCCCAGTTGAAAGAATGACAGTATTATTACTTAAGTAAAGGGGGAATTTCCTCCATGGATAGGCAATATCCACTAATAGCTATGAGCATTTGCCTTTCTTCAGTGATGAACACTGTTTAAAGGAGAATTTGATGGATGAATGTTATTAGTAATTTCTTGGCCACAGAAAAAAATCATCGCGCTTTCATCATAGAGTACCAAGCAGCTTGTGTCTTCTTAGCAGGTACTCTACTTTGGATGTTGTTAGACTCAATTTAGAACAATTAATGCTTTCCTCATTTTACCCAGGCAACTGAAGGAGTTAATAGTTGTTACCTTATTTGAAATGATTTTTTTCCTACTGATTTATGGAAATTATCAAAATATATAATGATATTTACTTCAGAACTGCAAAGCAATTAGCAACATTTGTCAGATATTTCACAGGATAAAATGTGTCTTGGTGATGGAAACAATGACATCATTAAATAGTGGTTCCAGTAAGCTATTCTTGTTACGAGTCAATTTGGTCTTTAGCAAGGCCAAAATACACTCAATAGTTTGACCATAGAATGTCAGAAAAACAAAAAGAGTAATTACCCAAGTCCATGACCACAGGTAGATAAGCTCCTGTGCTGAAACTAATTGGACAGAGATGAATATTCTCTGTTTGACCTAATGTGTTATTTTTTCTGTCTCATAGTTAGATATGATACTTAAAAAAATACTACTACACCAGTATAAGCCCAGTTTCATATAGAATTCCTGTTGTTTTCTGCTTGCTGATTTCAAACTAAATCAAAGGAATCGCTCTAGGCTAATGTGCAATGCTATTCTCCCCTCAAACCAGGATGAGCATGGGGTCTGGAAAGCTAGAATCAGGAAAAAAAGATTTTAATATCACCAGAATATTTATATGCTATTCTTAGAATTTAACACACGAATGTAACTGCACTCTTAAATCCTCCCTCTCAAGTATGGACGAGGAGAGCAGAAAAAGGATAAATTCTGAGAGTTAGTAAAAAAAAAAAAAAAAACTGTTTCCCATCGCAGATATGTGACTTTGTTTATTTTGAAGAAATGCTTGATTTAGAAGAATCATTTCTTTGGAATGTAGCATAAGCTTTTAAATATTTTAAGATCGTTGTAGAACAATTATCTTTCACAGAATTAGTCCCTTTGTTGCAATATTTGGCATTACTCCAATGGGAATTCAACCAACTAAAATGTTGTGACAAAATGATTATTTAAGCTCACTGAAAGCTTCTCTTTCTTTTTTTCTTTCTTTTTTCCTTTCTTTCATTAAAGCTGAGTTATGTGTTGTACTGCAGTTTGACTCATAACCATAAAATTTAAGATGGCAGGCACTTAGGGTATCTGTATCCATTTGCATTATCACATGGTCGCCCACTGCTAGGTCCAGTTCAGAAAAAAATAGGAAAACAATAGGGAAACTGCATATTCTTCAAGTGCCAATTGCTACGTGTGTGTGTGAAAAATATTTTCTTCTTCTTCTGCTGCTGCTGCTAAGTTGCTTCAGTCACGTCCGACTCTGTGCGACCCCATGGACGGCAGCCACCAAGCTCCCCCATCCCTGGGATTCTCCAGGCAAGAACACTGGAGTGGGTCGCCATTTCCTTCTCCAATGCATGAAAGTGAAAAGTGAAAGTGAAGACGCTCAGTTGTGTCGGACTCTGTGCAACCCCATGGACTGCAGCCCACCAGGTACTGGAGTGGGGTGCCATTGTCTTCTCCGTTTCTTCTACTACCAGCTATCTTATATTCAGATATTTGGTTACTACTTTTGTTAATTTTTTAAGCCAAAACATATTTTACTTTGATAAAATAATTAAGATATGGTTGCTTTATATTACTTATTAATAGAATACTGCATTTAAATTAAAATGTCTTGTGAATGTGACAATTTGAACATTGTGGGGAATATAGTCAATAATCGTTTAGTATCTTTCTATGGTGATAGGGAGAAGGCAATGGCAACCCACTCCAGTACTCTTGCCTGGAAAATCCTATGGACTGAGGAGCCTGGTGGGCTGCAGTCCATGGGGTCGCGACTGAGCGACTCCACTTTCACTTTTCACTTTCATGCATTGGAGAAGGAAATGGCAATCCACTCCAGTGTTCTTGCCTGGAGAATCCCAGGGACGGCGGAGCCTGGTGGGCTGCTGTCTATGGGGTCACACAGAGTCGGACATGACTGAAGCGACTTAGCAGCAGCAGCAGCAGATATTAACTAGACTTATTGTGGTGATCATTTTGTAATATATAAAAATATAGAATCATTATGTTATAACACAATGTTATAGATCAATTATACTACCAGAAACAAACTCTTAGAAAATGAGATCAAATTTGTGGTTATCAGAGGTTGGGGTCAGTGGGTGGGAAATTGAGTTTAGATAGTCAAAACCTACAAACGTTCAGCTATAACTAGAACTTAATCCTCTGCTTGAGAAATTAAGCAGGCGCTATTGCACTATCTAACTTAGTCTTTGAAATCTATAATTCAGTGTCATGAGGGAATTTATACTAGGCGTGCATTATAAAGATGCTAGTTTTATTCATTCTAAAGCCTCAGAATATATTCTTTAACCTTTGAAGAAAAACTTTTATTGGTATCTATATTTTATGGCTAGAAACTGTGAATACAAATTCCATTTACAATTTTAATTGAGGTCACAGGAAATTGAAACAGTAGAATGTGAAGATTTTCTTCAGGAAAATAAAGTTAAATGGCACCATCAAACTATGCTACTTAGGCAGGAAATGATGCATTTACCTCAAAAAGAGGGAGGGAAAGTTATTAAGAAAGTTCAGCACAAGCTTTGGGCCTCTGTGGGTAACTGACATTAAAATGGCATTAAACCCCAGGAGATAGAAGTATAGAGTTTTGCTGTCATTAGCTTGGACAAGATATTGGCTGATACAGACCTCGATCTGGAGTCAAATTATTTTGTAATTTTAAAACCTGAGAGATAGTAGCTGTAAGGGCTTTTTGCAATAGTCACCTGGAAATAACTGTCCCTGACAAGAGATTACCTGGTCTTTTCCATATGATGTTGATGATAATAATAACACCTTATAGTATTTTGCAACATTCAAATACTGTATCTCTTGCAGATAGAACCCAACCAACCTTGGGGCAAAGGTACTATTTTGAACTTTAATTTTTCAGTGGAAGAGACTAAAGTTGCAGCATGAATTGTCTATGATCATATAATAATAAGTGACAAAAAAATATAGATCATGAATCTTGTTCCTTTGAGTCTAGGTGCTTTGCCTTTTTATTTCACTAGAGTTATTACAAAGTGTTATCTGAACGGATGAACTTTGATATGTTTAGACAACAGAACATGTATTTCAATAGCATCGTTAGGGAAGCATGGTTAGGGAACATATTTTTTAAAAATTTTATTGTATTTTAGTTCAGTTCAGTTCAGTCGCTCAGTCGTGTCCAACTCTTTGCGACCCCATGAATCACAGCACGCCAGGCCTCCCTGTCCATCACCAACTCCCGGAGTTCACTCACACTCACGTCCATTGAGTCAGTGATGCCATCCAGCCATCTCATCCTCTATTGTCCCCTTCTCCTCCTGCCCCCAATCCCTCCCAGCATTAGAGTCTTTTCCAATGAGTCAATTCTTTGCATCAGGTGGCCAAAGTACTGGAGTTTCAGCTTTAGCATCATTCCTTCCAAAGAAATCCCAGGGCTGATCTTCAGAATGGACTGGTTGGATCTCCTTGCAGTCCAAGGGACTCTCAAGAGTCTTCTCCAACACCACAGTTCAAAAGCATCAATTCTTTGGCGCTCAGCCTTCTTCACAGTCCAACTCTCACATCCATACATGACCACTGGAAAAACCATAGCCTTGACTAGACGGACCTTTGTTGGCAAAGTAATGTCTCTGCTTTTGAATATGCTATCTAGGTTGGTCATAGCTTTCCTTCCAAGCAGTAAGTGTCTTTTAATTTCATGGCTGCAGTCACCATCTGCAGTAATTTTGGAGCCCCCAAAATGAAGTCTGACACTGTTTCCCCATCTATTTCCCATGAAGTGATCGGACCAGATGCCATGATCTTCGTTTTCTGAATGTTGAGCTTTAAGCCAACTTTTTCACTCTCCACTTTCACTTTCATCAAGAGGCTTTTTAGTTCCTCTTCACTTTCTGCCATAAGGGTGGTGTCATCTGCGTATCTGAGGTTATTGTTATTTCTCCTGGCAATCTTGATTCCAGCCTTTGTTTCTTGCATCCAGCATTTCTCATGATGTACTCTGCATATAAGTTAAATAAGCAGGGTGACAATATACAGCCTTGATGTACTCCTTTTCCTATTTGGAACCAGTGTGTTTTTCCATGGCCAGTTCTAACTGTTGCTTCCTGACCTGCATACAGATTTCTCAAGAGGCAGGTCAGGTGGTCTGGTATTCCCATCACTTTCAGAATTGTCCACAGTTTATTGTGATCCACACAGTCAAAGGCTTTGGCATAGTCAATAAAGCAGAAATAGATGTTTTTCTGGAACTCTCTTGCTTTTTCCATGATCCAGCAGATGTTGGCAATTTGATCTCTGGTTCCTCTGCCTTTTCTAATACCAGCTTGAACATCAGGAAGTTCACGGTTCATGTATTGCTGAAGCCTGGCATGGAGAATTTTGAGCTTTATTTTACTAGCATGTGAGATGAGTGCAATTGTGTGGTAGTTTGAGCATTCTTTGGCATTGCCTTTCTTTGGGATTGGAATGAAAACTGACCTTTTCCAGTCCTGTGGCCACTGCTGAGTTTTCCAAATTTGCTGGCATTTTGAGTGCAGCACTTTCACAGCAGCATTTTTCAGGATTTGACATAGCTCCACTGGAACTCCATCACCTCCACTAGCTTTGTTCGTAGTGATGCTTTCTAAGGCCCACTTGACTTCACATTCCAGGATGTCTGGCTCTAGGTCAGTGATCACACTATCGTGATTATCTGGGTCGTGAAGATCTTTTTTCTACAGTTGTTCTGTGTATTCTTGCCATCTCTTCTTAATATCTTCTACTTCTGTTAGGTCCATACCATTTCTGTCCTTTATCGAGCCCATCTTTGCATGAAATGTTTCCTTGGTATCTCTAATTTTCTTGAAGAGATCTCTAGTCTTTCCCATTCTGTTGTTTTCCTCTGTTTCTTTGCATTGATCGCTGAAGAAGGCTTTCTTAGCTCTTCTTGCTGTTCTTTGGAACTCTGCATTCAGATGCTTATATCTTTCCTTTGCTCCTTTGCTTTTCACTTTTCTTCTTTTCACAGCTATTTGTAAGGCCTCCCGAGACAGCCATTTTGCTTTTTGCATTTTTTTTTTCCCATGGGGATGGTCTTGATCCCTGTCTCCTGTACAATGGCAGGAACCTCATTCCATAGTTCATCAGGCACTCTATCTATCAGATCTAGGCCCTTAAATCTATTTCTCACTTCCACTGTATAATCATAAGGGATTTGATTTAGGTCATACTGAATGGTCTAGTGGTTTTCCCTATTTTCTTCAATTTAAGTCTGAATTTGGCAATAAGGATTTCATGATCTGAGCCACAGTCAGCTCCTGGTCTTGTTTTTGTTGACTGTATAGAGCTTCTCCATCTTTGGCTGCAAAGAATATAATCAATCTGATTTTGGTGTTGACCATCTGGTGATGTCCATGTGTAGAGTCTTCTCTTGTGTTGTTGGAAAAGGGTGTTTGTTATGATCAGTGCATTTTCTTGGCAAAACTCTATTAGTCTTTGCCTGCTTCATTCCGTATTCCAAGGCCAAATTTGCCTGTTACTCCAGGAGTTTCTTGACTTCCTACTTTTGCCTTCCAGTCCCCTATAATGAAAAGGACATCTTTTTTGAGTTTTAATTCTAAAAGGTCTTGTAGGTCTTCATAGAACCGTCAACCTCAGCTTCTTCAGCGTTACTGGTTGGGGTATAGACTTGGATTACTGTGATATTGAATGGTTTGCCTTGGAAATGAACATAGATCATTCTGTCGTTTTTGAGATTGCATCCAAGTACTACATTTCGGAGTCTTTTGTTGACCCTGATGGCTACTCCATTTCTTCTGAGTGATTCCTGCCTGCAGTAGTAGATGTAATGGTCATCTGAGTTAAATTTACCCATTCCAGTCCATTTTAGTTTGCTGATTCCTAGAATGTTGACATTCACTCTTGCCATCTCTTGTTTGACCACTTCCAATTTGCCTTGATTCATGGACCTGACATTCCAGGTTCCTATGCAATATTGCTCTTTACAGCATCGGACCTTGCTTCTATCACCAGTCACATCCACAGCTAAGTATTGTTTTTGCTTTGGCTCCATCCCTTCATTCTTTCTGAGGTTATGTCTCTACTGATCTCCAGTAGCATATCGGGCACCTACTGACCTGGGGAGTTCCTCTTTCAGTATCCTATCATTTTGCCTTTTTGTACTGTTCATGGGGTTCTCAAGGCAAGAATACTGAAGTGGTTTGCCATTCCCTTCTCCAGTGGACCACATTCTGTCAGATCTCTCCACCATGACCCCCCCATCTTACGTTGCCCCAAGGGCATGGCTTAGTTTCATTGAGTTAGACAAGACTGTGGTCCTAGTGTGATTAGATTGACTAGTTTTCTGTGAGTATGGTTTCAGTGTGTCTGCCCTCTGATGCCCTCTTGCAACACCTACCATCTTACTGGGGTTTCTCTTACCTTGGGCGTGGGGTATCTTTTCATGGCTACGCCAGCAAAGCGCAGCCACTGCTCCTTACCTTGGAAGAGGGGTATCTCCTCACCGCCTCCCTTCCTGACCTTCAACGTGGGATAGCTCCTCTAGGCCCTCCTACACCCGCACAGCCATGGCTCCTTGGAAGTGGGTTGGTCCAAATTGCTCTTAAATGTGTTAGTTTCTGCTGTACAACAACATGATTCAGCTTTATGTGTACATATAGCCCCTCCTTCTTGAGCCTCCCTGCCCTCACCATCCCACCATCACAGACAGCAGGCTGAGCTCCCTGTGTTACATGCAGCTTTCCACTAGCTGTTGGTTTAACCATGCTAGTGTATATACATCAAAGCTACTCTCTCAGTTCATTCCACACTCTCCTCCCCCGCTGTGTCCACAAGTTTATTCTTTACATTTGCTTCTCTGTTCCTGCCCCACAAATAGGTTCATCAGTAGTTGAAACTTGCTTTGAAATGGAAGTTGTGGCCATGTGAGGTCAGGTTTTGAAAGCAACACTTAAGAGTTGAGTGACGAGCATTTGTCAGTGTCTTTTCTAAATCTTGGTTTGCCTCTTTATGAAATACTAATAAATACTAGCTCCATTTGTTTCTCAGGATCATTAGGAAGTTCAAGAATAATATCTGTTTTCTTAAGAGATATAATATCTATACCTGCATGAAGATATATGCTAAAAACTACTCCATGAAGGTGTGTCTGCAGACTTCACCTTTTGTTTGGACGTCTAGGTATTCAGTAAATAGCACTGTTGTATTGATGAGGAATCAGGGTTAAAATCTGTAAATACGCCTTCAGGGATACAGAAAAGATGCTGCTTCTCCCTCACCCATGCTCTCCTTCACTTCCAAGTCTCTCAAAACTTATATCACTTTAATTTTTTAGAGATTTATATAAGAATCCCTTTTGATAACATTTTAGATGATTTTGATAATGGCTCTCAATGACACTGTTGGTGTCTAACCCAGAATTCTTGAGGATCCCTTTTAACTGCAGCTGCAGGGGCTGCTAAGGGCTCTACTTTCTGCAACCTTCTCTGGAGCTGCCTTACTTATTAGGGGGAAGATCCCCTGGAGGAGGGCACAACACCCCACTCCAGTATTCTTGCTGGGAGAATCCCATGGACAGAGGAGCCTGGCGGGCTATGGTCCATAGGGTCGCAAAGAGTCAGAGAAGACTGAAGCGACTTAGCACGCACACACGCACTTGTTAAGAGACTGGAAGTTTTCTGACTGTGCTGGGCTGCAAAAGCCCTTGCTTTAGGGAGAGAGACTCTGTAGTGAAATGTGTGGGATCGGCTTCCCCTGAAATCACACCCTCAACTTTTCTTCCCTTTCCTAACGCAGCTGCATTCACACTCTTCTGAGAACATGCCCTTGAGACATCCATCTTTGGCATAGGAATCTCAGCCTTGAGCTCTTCTTCTAGAAACTTGAAGTAAAACAGACTCTGAGCCCTGCTCCTTAACTCAACGCTGCTTAAGGAGTGACATCTTAGGTGGATTTCAGCAACATTTGTTTATCACAAGGCCAAATTTTGGTAGGAAGTAAAAAGAAGAACTGATTACTCAGATGCAAATTAAGAATGAAAACTTGAGAGGAGTGTCTCTTTTCTTCACAGTTCTGCATAGGCTAAAGCAAAATGTAGAGTTCCTAGGTTGTGTTGCTGAGATAAAAATGAATCTTTATTTAAACATTATAGATAGAATGTGCCACTCAGCCTTACAAATAATCTCTGTAGTTTTAAAGCAGAATTTCTAAGTTTTGACTGTCCTTTCCTCCTTTAAAATTATCATTTAAAATGCATTCTTCTGTATGCATTTTTCATTTCTGCCTTTTCTTGTCTTTTTATGTTCTAATGTCTGGTAACCATGGATATGCATGACCTTGTTTTTAGTGTAGAAATAGTTCATTCATGCACACATTTTGGCTTTTGGCCTGGGAGCAAAAACAGGCCAAAAAACAATATCCACCTTTGGAGGGAGTAATGGTATGTATAATTCTATAATTGCAGTGTTGCCACGTATTAGGAGAAGGCAATGGCAACCCACTCCAGTACTCTTGCTTGGAAAATCTGATGGACAGAGGAGCCTGGTAGGCTGTAGTCCATGGGGTCGCGAAGAGTCGGACACGACTGAGTGACTTCACTTTCACTTTTCACTTTCATGCGTTGGAGAAGGAAATGACAACCCACTCCAGCGTTCTTGCCTGGAGAATCCCAGGGACGGTGGAGCCTGGTGGGCTGCCGTCTATGGGGTCGCACAGAGTTGGACACGACTGAAGCGACTTAGCAGCAGCAGCCGCCACGTATTATTGCAGTAACAATTAAACACTCATTCCTGACTTTGTTTCCATGACCGCAGACTACTTGTGGCCATGCTTCCCGTTTTGCCTTTACTCCTAACCCTCAACTTGTCTCCAAGTCGTCCACTCAGCAGTATCTCAAACCTCCTGCTTGACATCACCATCAGAAGTGCACCTGGTCACCTGCTTGTATTGTCCTCACATATTGCAGCAAGTCATGTTAGGAGATCTCCCTCAAATCCTAATAGTTACAATGACTCAAGTGTATCAGATAGATTTACTCTAATGCTTCTCACTCCTTCTATTTATTTATTCTATGCCGATGAGTGGATACTGGCTAAAGTCCTATGAAAGGGCAGAGTAAATCAGAGTTGGTATCTTATCATAGGGGATGTAAACGCAGGGAAAAAAATTCTTCAGCAAAGGATGGATTGGTTGTCTCATGGGGAGCAAGATGGTGAGGGATCCTAGCTTTGCTTCACTGTTCCTTTGTACTATAATTTCCTTGGCACTTTCTATTTAATCATTCAATCTGCAACATCATTCTGGAGGCAGATATTATCATCTCCATTTTAAGATAAGAAAATTGGTTTCAGAAGGCTTAAATAATTTATGAGATAGTGTTGTCAACATTTCAAACCCGGATTTGTCTCACTCAAAAACATGGTTATTGTTATTATGTAACTGACTTTACAAATGTTTCTCATCCAGACATTTGAGTTGCTTATTCTCTTGACATAGCAAGAGTTAGTAGCTGAAAAATATAGGCTTCATACAAAGGCTCCTTAATCACCCCTACAACCTCTCATGCCTTTTTTCTTTTTTTCTACACTTTTTTTGGATCTTGATGTAGGGTTAAGGAAGTAGTATGAATGTTCTACTAATAATTTATTCACTTTACAGAGTATCTTTTCTTCTCTCACCCATTCTTTTGTAGACTTACTCCCTCCCACCCCAGTTTTAATTAATTTTTTCTCCTTTCTTTTTCTCTAAGTGACAGTACAAGAATTTGTTTCAGTAAAGGACTTTTAGTTTTGAACTAGTCATCTTTTTTGTCATTTGTTTCAAGCATTGTCAGTGCCTTTATATTTTTAACTCTGCAAAGACTAACGTTAGTCTTTGAGTAATTAGTTCAGTTGCTCAGTCATGTTTGACTCTTTGCGACCCCATGGACTGCAGCACTACAGGCTTCCCTGTCCATCACCAACTCCCAGAGCTTGCTCAAACTCACGCCCATCAAGTCTGTGATACCATCCAACCACCCCATCCTCTGTTGTCCCCTTCTCCTCCTGCCTTCAATCTTTCCCAGCGTCAGGGTTTTTTCAATGAGTCAGTTCTTCACATCAGGTGGCCAAAGTATTGGAGTTTCACCTTCAGCATCAGTCCTTCCAATAAATATTCAGAGCTGACTCTACAAAAACAGAGATGTACTGTAATATCCCCGCTTGCTTGGAATTGTTCTGGCTCATAAAGAAATGCTGTATGTCATGTTCTTCTAGTCTGCAATTTTTTGATATATACAATATGCGCCTGCAATCCACCTCATGGGAGAGTGAAAGAGTAGTTTGATCACAGATATTATAGCTACTAGGATAGCTCTTAGAAAATAAATAATTAAAAGCAAAATGTGGCTGTTTGAAAACAAGAAGAAATATTGCAGTTATTGGATACAGTAATTTGAAAATAAAGCACTAAATTATAATTGCTAGTGGGAGAAAGAAATCAGATTTTCCCTGGATATGCAGAAAACATCCACTGTGGAGTTTGTCATGTAAGTGTTTTCAGCTAAACTCTCATAAAATAAAGTTGATTCAATACTCATAAGTCAAAATATTTTGTAATTTTAAAAGGTGGCAATTTCTTGTTGTATAAGGAATAAGTCCATGCTTATTGAAGCAATGATCAGACTTGCTTCAAGTAGAATAAAGTTACAATGAAGGCATTAAAAAGTGATATAAAGACATTATACAATTCAAAATAAGATTTCATCAGGAGGAATACTTTGAGTCAATCTGGAGCAAGATACTTAAACATCGTAATGTTATAGGTTATCTAAAATAGAGACACTGTAGATAATCTAACCTTGCTGGCTTGTTTGGGGGTACAGGGGTTGAAATATATATAAAACACATTGCATTGTGCTAGTGAGACTTTTTAAGTATTAAACTAGTGCTATTATGATCATCATCTGAAAACTTTATGATTGGAATAAACACTGATTTGTTTATCATCACCCAATGTTTAGATTTGAATAGTTTTGCATACAAAGTGTTACACTGAAAAGGTTTTTTTTTTTACATAAAACTTCAAAATTCTTAGTTTCTTTTGCGTGAACTAAGGAATATTCATTGAGAGACAGTTTTACTCTCTAATAGAAAAAGTATATCATTTGTGAGCATCAAGAGATATGGGTTGAAGTGTGATCTCTAGTTTTCTAGCCCATTGGAGCAGTTTCACACCATTACCTTCATGGGTTATGAGTCTATCACATATCTGTTAGTGCCCTTACAAAGACAAAACAAAAAATTATTTCCACAGTTTATTCAGTGAATGATGAAAACTCACAGGAATTTCCAGATGGAATATCAAGACTCTGCTGGGGAAAGGAAAGTTTTTATTTGGAACATTTAGAAAACCTTAAAGAGGGGGAAAAAACAACTAAGAAACTCATGATCTGGATAGGGTCCCTAGTTCCAGAAAATACGGATAAACTACATGAGTTATGGTCTGTCAAGATGGAGATGTAACTAAAACCTTTTTTGTTTTTTTTACATTTTTTGTATTTAAATTTATTTATTTTTTATTGAAGGATAATTGCTTTACAGAAGTTTGCTATTTTCTGTCAAACATCAACATGAAACTTTTAAGAATCTTACACAATTGAAGATCTGTTAAAATTCTTCATTTATATTGTAATTTTTTTTTGTTTCTATTATAGATCTATAAAACCAAATTTCCAATTTGAAGTAATAGATGTGTACAAACATAAATCAAGAAAGTAAATAACTGTTCATGAAGCACAGATACATAGCTGACCTACCAAAATACATAGTCTTTTTAATGGCTGAGTAATACTCCATTGTGAATCAGTTCTAATGAGATGGATGAAACTGGAGCCTATTATACAGAGTGAAGTAAGCCAGAAAGAAAAACACCAATACAGTATACTAACACATATATATGCAATTTAGAAAGATGGTAACAATAACCCTGTATACGAGACAGCAAAAGAGACACTGATGTATAGAACAGTCTTATGGACTCTGTGGGAGAGGGAGAGGGTAGGAAGATTTGGGAGAATGGCATTGAAACATGTATACTATCATGTATGAAACGAGTCTCCAGTCCAGGTTCGATGCACGATACTGGATGCTTGGGGCTGGTGCACTGGGATGACCCAAAGGGATGGTATGGGGAGGGAGGAGGGAGGAGGGTTCAGATGGGGAACACATGTATACCTGTGGCAGATTCATTTCGATATTTGGCAAAACCAATACAATATTGTAAAGTTTAAAAATAAAATTTAAAAAAATACATAGTCTTTAGACAGGTGAATTCTATAACTGAATCCACTAATTTCTTTTTGACCAAATTCAAATAAGACTTCAAATTCAAAAAATACTTTTTTTGAAAGAGTCCCTGTGCTATATAGTAGGTTCTCATTGTTATGTATTTTATACATAGTAGTGTATACATGTCAATCCCAATGTCCCAACTCATCTAAGCCTTCTTCACTTCCTTAGTATCCATACATCTGTTCTGTAGTCTGTGTCTCTATTTCTACTTGTAAATAAGATAATCTATACCATTTTTTTCAGATTCTGCATATATGCAACAATATACACATTAATTAGTATGTATATTGTATATATTTTGTATGTATATTGTATATATATGTGTATGTATATATATGTATATATATATATATATATAGTATATATGTTCTTTTCTCTGACACTGTATGACAGTCTCTAGGTCCATCCACATCTCCACAAATGACCCAATTTCATTTCTTTTTATGGTTGAGTAATATTCCATGGTATGTATGTTATCACATCTTCTTTTGTTTCCATTCCTCTGTTGATTGCATATACTTTCAACACACCTCAAATGGCAGTTGTCCATTTAGTTAATCACTGCTTTTATGTATAAGTGTATAACATCAATGGGCATCCCTGATGGCTCTGTGGTTAAAAGTCCACCTGCAATGCAGGACAGATGGAGTTGATCCCTGGTCAAGATCTCCTGAAAAAGGAAATGGCAACCCACTCTGGTTTTCTCGCCTGGGAAAGTCCAAGGACAGAGGAGCCTGGGAAGCTACAGTCCATGGGGTCACAAAAGAGTCCAACATGACTTATCCAGTAAACAATAGCAAACATGTGATATCTATATACCGTCTAGTTTTTGTTGTCATTGTTTAGTTAGCAGTGACCAAGTGGTCTCATATGTTCATAATTTCTCAGTACATTTCATGCTTGTATATTTGTTTGTGCTTTCCTGCTGTTAAGGAAGCTGCAATATATGCACTGTGCTACTACACAGAGAGCACTGTATTGTGCGATATTGTAAGAGGCAGGAAGGTCCACAGGAATGGTTCTGAGCCAAGACACAGGCTCTCACAAACACAGTTTCCTAGAGGTCTCAGCTCATGGGGATTTTGTCACTGTGAGATTTCACTGCTTTTATGAACAGTATTTTGTGGACTTCTTCATCCTACATTCTGAAGAAAGTCATCTGAAGGCTGGAATGACCATCGTCAGAATCAGAAGGTAACACTGGGCAAGGCATTGTCCCATCAATAGGTCTTGCCCCTAGAGAGACAGGAGATGCAAGACTGAGTCCCTGAGTGCTGGTCAAGTCTGTGTGGGCACCTCAGTCAAAGCACAGTGAAGGATCAGGATAAAAGTGGAAATCAGCCATATCTGTGGATCCTTCCTCTAACAAATGTTGGTGGAGAGCAATGATTAGAAATGAAACAATTAGGTTAAAATGACACATAAAAGAATGAAACTAGAACTAGCATCATACACAAAAATAAACTCAAAATAGATTAAAGATCTAACTGTAAGACCCAAAATAATAAAACTCTTAGAGGAAAACTTAGGCAGAACACTCTTTTACATAAATCACAGGAAGATCCTCTGACCTACCTCGTAGAGTAATGGAAATAAAATAAAAAATAAACAAATGGGACCTAATTAAACTTAAAAGATTTTGCACAATGAAGGAAACTATGAACAAGGTGAAAGACAACCCTCAGAATGGGAGAAAATATTAGCAAATGAAACAACTGACAAAGGGTTAATCTCCAAAATATTCAAGCAGCTCATGCAGCTAAATAAGAGAAAAACAAACAACCCAATCAAAAACTAGGCAGAAGAACTAAATAGACATTTCTCCAAAGAAGATATACAGATGGCTAATACATGAAAAGATGCTCAACATTATTCATTATTAAAGAAATGGAAATCAAAACTTCAGTAAGGTATCACTTTACATGGGTCAGAATGGCCATCATCAAAAAATCTACAAACAATAAATGCTGAAGATGTTGTGGAGAAAAGTGAACCCTCTTGCACTGTTGGTGGGAATGTAAATTGTTACAGCCACTATGGAGAACAGCATGGAGATGTCTTAAAAGACTGGGAATAAAACTACCATATGACCACCAACAAATACCACTGCTTGACATACACCCTGAGAAAACCATAATTGAAAAAGACACGTACCCCTGTGTTCATCTTGGCACTATTTACAATAGCTAGGGGATGGAAGCAGCCTATATGTCTATCAACAGATGAATGGATAAAGAAGTTGTGGTACAAATATACAATGGAATGTTACTCAGCCATTAAAAATAACACATTTGAGTCAGTTTTAATAAGGCGGATGAAACTGGAGCCTATTATACAGGGTGAAGTAAGTCAAAAAGTGAACCATGAACATTGTATACTAACATATATCTGGAATCTTGAAGCATGGTGCTGATGAACCTATCTGCAGGGTAGCAATGCAGACACTGACATAGAGAAGACTCGTGGACACGGCAGGGGAAGGAGAGGGTGGGAGCAGCACTGAAGCATATACATTACCCTATGTGAAATTACATAGCCAGTGGGAATGTGTTGTGTGATGCAGGGAGCTCAAATCCAGTGCTCTGTGACAACCTAGAGGGGTGGGATGGGGTGGGAGGTGGGGAGGAGGTTCAAGAGGGAAGGGACATATGTATTCCTGTGACTGATTCCTGTTGGTCTGTGTCAGGAGCCAATACAATATCGTGGAGTGATTATCCTCCATTTAAAAATAAATAAATTTAAAAATGACAATCAAGTGAGAAAGAGAGCAATTTTCCTTTTTTTTTTCTTTCTGGCCTACTTTTGTAGGTGAAGATTAATTTTCTCTTCACTTTTTCATTTTTTTTTCTCTTCTCTCTTTAAGAATTCCAACTCTTAAACATCTACCTCACCTGTGCAGACTACCTATACCATTTCCTTTTCCATTCTCCCAATAAAATACCCATCTTCTTATCTCTAGAACTGTTACATTCTCAGCAGAGCTCTAAAATCTTATAATTGGGATTATGTTTTTAGAAAGTAAATACATGTTTGCAAGTCTTGTCACACTGTTGCCTTGTAGAGATTACTTGTGGTGACAGATTGTCAGCATCTAATGGGCTTAGAGTTACTTTAAGGTTTAAATTTTGAACAGTTCTTAGCATAATGCCTTGTGTTCAGTGTATCAATTGGTGGGTGATATGTAACTGCATGCATTAATTGATACTTTTCTTTTCCAAGAATTAAGTAAATATCACCCAGAAAATAAAACTTTGTAGCTATTATGAATATCTTCATTCTTATAACTTTTTAAAAAATTAAAATATTAACTTTTAAAAGGCAAAGATCAAAGTATTTTCATATGTATAAAGGTATGAAATAGAAACAATTTTTTATGGTTAGAAAGACACAATTTTTTAAAATTTATGTTAGAGCAGAGTTAACTAAATAGAGATTTTGCTTTACAATTTTTAAAATATTTCTATGTGAAAAGAATATAATAATTAAATTACAAAAAGACAAAAACTCATTTTATGATTGCTCTGAAATACCAGTGCTTTCTTTTCTTATAGTAAATGCCAGCAAACATGTAAGATGTTCCTTAGTACAAAGTACTGGTATCTGTTTATTATGCAATGGCAGGAAGTGCCAAGAAAACACAAATTAACAGTGTTTTCCATGAGTGAACAAAGGATTATACTTCCACTGACTCATCAGAGGTGAACAAAATATATATTAAAAAGGTGTCCCTTCCTTTCAGGCCAACACAGCCCCATGACTTCAAGAGCTGAACGAGGGTGGACTTCAGCCCACAGTCACCCCCTCAGACTAATCCTTGTGCAGGCTACTGGTGCTTACCAGTTAAAGGCATCCCTGATGACTTTTGTGGGTCACCTATGCATGTCTTAGGAGTTACAGAGCATCAGAAGTATTCCCTCCTCTACCTGCACTTTCCATTTTTACATTCATGTTCATATTTTCTAGGCAAAATATGGAATGGTATGGATTGTAATTATTTCTTTTTACACAGCCTAACACTATCTTCACAACCCTGAGGATTCAACCTATTGGTATTTTTCTAAATTGGTTTCTTCTATGGGCTGGTAGCACTCCAGTACTCTGGCCTGGAAACTCCCATGGGCAGAGGAGCCTGGTAGGCTGCAGTCCATCGGGTCGCTAAGAGTCGGACACAACTGAGCGACTTCACTTTTACTTTCCACTTTCGTGCATTGGAGAAGGAAATGGCAGCCCATGCCAGTGTTCTTGCCTGGAGAATCCCAGGAGCCTGGGAGAGCCTGGTGGGCTGCCATCTATGGGGTCGCACAGAGTCGGACATGACTGAAGTGACTTAGCATGGGCTGGTAGCTGTAATATTTGTGAAAAAATTTATTATTTTTCCTAAATGAATTGTGACACCCTTTAGTTATTCAAAATTTAACTTCTCTTGCAGATTTGGGAGAGAGGCTTTAAGAGACTCTCAGAACAAGAACCAAAAATTAGGCATCAGCTCTTTAGAAAGTAGCACACATTGCTAAAACCTATTGGCATTGGTTTTACTCCTTTCTTGCGTCCTGGTCTCCAGGTCTGACTTTAATTGTTGCATACTAAACTCTCTCTTTATTGACTATGCCATTGACTATGCCAAAGCCTTTGACTGTGTGGATCACAATAAACTGTGGGAAATTCTGAAAGAGATGGAAATACCCGACCACCTGACCTACCTCTTGAGAAATCTGTATGCAGGTCAGGAAGCAACAATTAGAACTGGACATGGAACAACAGACTGGTTCCAAATAGGAAAAGGAGTACGTCAAGGCTGTATATTGTCACTCTGCTTATTTAACTTCTATGCATCATGAGAAACGCTGGACTGGAAGAAACACAAGCTGGAATCAAGATTGCAGGGAGAAATATCAATAACCTCAGATATGCAGATGACACCACCCTTATGGCAGAAAGTGAAGAGGAACTAAAAAGCCTCTTGATGAAAGTGAAAGAGGAGAGTGAAAAAGTTGGCTTAAAGCTCAACATTCAGAAAATGAAGATCATGGCATCCGGTCCCATCACTTCAAAGTAAATAGATGGGGAAACAGTGGAAACAGTGTCAGACTTTTTTTTTGGGGGGGGGCTCCAAAATCACTGCAGATGATGACTGCAGCCATGAAATTAAAAGATGCTTACTCCTTGTAAGGAAAGTTATGACCAACCTAGACAGCATATTCAAAAGCAGAGACATTACTTTGCCAACAAAAGTCCAGCTAGTCAAGGCTATGGTTTTTCCAGTGGTCACGTATGGATGTGAGTGTTGGACTGTGAAGAAGGCTGAGTGCCAAAGAATTGATGCTTTTGAACTGTGGTGTTGGAGAAGACTCTTGAGAGTCCCTTGGACTGCAAGGAGATCCAAGCAGTCCATTCTGAAGGAGATCATTCCTGGGATTTCTTTGGAAGAAATGATGCTAAAGCTGAAACTCCAGTACTTTGGCCACTTCATGCGAAGAGTTGACTCATTGGAAAAGACTCTGATGCTGAGAAGGATTGGGGGCAGGAGGAGAAGGGGACGACAGAGGATGAGATGGCTGGATGGCATCACTGACTCAATGGATGTGAGTGTGAGTGAACTCTGGGAGTTGGTGATGGACAGAGAGGCCTGGTGTGCTGCAATTCATGGGATCGCAAAGAGTCGGACACGACTGAGTGACTGAACTGAACTGAACTAAACTCAGTTTCTTAGTTTGGTATTTGCTGCAACTTGTCTCATGATTGCTACAGAATAGCTCTGTGCTACTCTGCCTTTTACAAAGCTCAAATTAAACAACTGATTCTAGTGAAATACTTTTCTGTCCTTCTTGGGCTAATGTGTTAGTATTTATTCCCGAGACTATCCCATTTCTGACGTCAGAGCAAACTGTTTCAGGTGACCAGATTTCCCATTTTTTTTTGCTAGTGTTAGTGACCAGACAGAATCAACATATGACTTGTTTTGATTCTCCTGCGTTAGGAAGCCTGTCATTCCATCATAAAATGGAATTTGATCAATTTAAAAAAATATTATTATGAAGAAATTCTGTTCTGCTCTTACTATTACAAAATTCTACAAGCTGATTTTATTTGACATAATCTTATCTAATATTTTCAACCAAAAATTGTAACAGATGGGTAGATATCTTTCATGTTGTTAAAGGAGAAAAGATCAGGTTAAGAACTGGGTCATGTATTCATCATTGCAAAGTTCAAGTTATAGAGTGAGCATCTAACAAGTTTCTGTGGAATTGAAGTTCTTTTCCATGTTCTAGATTATAGTTTCATGCACAGATATGGTATACACCAAGAAACAGAAAATAGGAATCCTGCCTTAAAATATCTAGACATTCCCCCAGAAAACTCTTAGGCCTTAAATTCTGAATAGGTTATACTGTGACATTCAGGCAAGGATAATCTGCCCAAACTCAAAAAGTCATGTGTGAATGTATGTGTACCTGTGGGGGTGTATAATATTTTGAGATTACATACCATATTTTTAAAATATATGATTAAGAAATATATCAAAGAAACAGAAATTATTTTCTTGCTGGCACATACAAAATGTGTAATAATGATGAAAATATTCCTACTCAATCTTCAAGAATATGGGAAAGCCTTATGTATTTATTTGTTCTTAGGTGTGATCTTCATTCCCTGATCAGGATTGAATTTGTGTTCCCTGCTGTGAAAATGGGGGCCCTTAACCACCAGATGGCCATGGAAGTCCCAAGCCTTATTTGGATAAACAACTTAGAACTTAATTAGGAAATAGTGACGGATCTGTGGGACTGGGTCTAGGAAGGTTTTGTATTGCCTTGTTACAGAGAGTATGAGCTGGAGAGTGATTTGGATGGCAACTTGGAAGGGATTGGGTGAACAGGAATGGGCAGGAATGCAGTACATTTAATGGTGTACATTTACTTTGGGATGCAGCCTACTGACTAATTAGTCCAGAGAGGAAAATCTTAATGCCATGCTATTTTTTTTCCTTGAAAACCATAGAAACAAAAACATTTGCCTTAATTTTAAATATCAGTTTATTTTTAGCTTTTGCTGGTTTTAGATGTTCATTTTCTCTGAATTCATTTTACTGACATTTTGCTTCTTTGCCTCATAGAGTTTAGAAGAAGATTTGAAGACACCAAATCAGCTATTAACAACCATCCAGGACTTAGGAATGAAACAGGAAACAAAGAAGCACTCAACAAGTTATATTTAAGCTTGAGTGAAGTCTATAGTATGGGCCACTCTTTAAGGGGCAGCTAAATTTTTACATGAAATAGGATGGTGTGACTATTCTGTAAACCAGAACTATAATATTTAATATTGTTATCACAACAAGAAATAAACAATTGCTTAAGGAAATGGGTGATCCTGATTCTCTGAGCTACAGTGCTGACTCAGTCATGCAGAACTAATTTCCTGGCGGTCTCTGAATGCACATAAAGCTGCTCTGTAGCTGCCACTGACAATGAACTAGTGACTGGAAAAAGGAATCTTAAACACAGTCACATCTCCTCACTGTTAAAATCCTGTTCACAAAGCGGCCTGATCTAATATGCTGCACGACAGGAATAGCATTTTTAAAAAATGGCTAAACAGTATACAAAATTTCTCATCTTCCTTTTTGGGGAGTGTTGCTAGGCAACTATATCATTTATATATATTTATTCCTCAGAGCACCAAAAGTATGTTCTGGCTATTTTTTTCCAATGAATACTTAAATGTTGAAAAGTTTGTTGGATACATGATTTTATAGTAAATATTTGCCATGACATCTTAAATGAGACAATTGTTTAAATTTAAAATGACTTTTTTTAAAGTCCTAAAACAATTTAAGTAGAGAATTTTATAGGAAGAGTGCTAATATCTGATATGTAAAAGAAATACATCACTTTAACCAACTTGTAACCTAATTACAAAGGTTGACTTGCTAATTAGTGTTTATCGATTGGGATGCATCACATGACTGAGTTTGTTTAAAGTGCAAATATTAGAGCCACACTGATTTCTCGGACCTTACTACTTGGCAGAAAACAAAGCTGAAAGTTGCATCATACAGTCACCCCATGTGGGTTTTGCAAGGGACTGATTGTACTGGCGATCCTTCTGGGCACATAACAAGACTTTACTGCCCTCTAGTAGTTACAGGGTTTGCCATGTTCATCTGACAAATTGGTTGTATTTAGGAATTTAGAGATATCTGAGAGAAACATAGCTTCAGTATCTAAGAGCGAAGATTAAATGTGTTAGATGTGAAGATAAGACTAGATAACTTTTTTTATCATTCTCATCTGAGTTAACCATTAATGTAAAACTCAATTAGGATATAGTCATATTGGCTTTATCTTTCTTATCTTATTTGATTTACCTTTTCATCATGTGTGGTACCTTCTAGTCAACATCAATTTTTGAAACAAATTTAATATGAAGAAATAGGTTCTTTTATGTATTAGAAAATATGGTTTAGAATAAAACAAGTTGGGCTTATACAATACACAATTGATTACAGCAGATTTATTAAATCCAAAATATGTGTTTAACATCTTTATTAAATTGGTTATTTTAAACATGAATAAAAAATACTTTCACTTAATTTAAAAATACTAGGCCTTATTAACTTAATAATATACTCATCAGAGTATTTTTTCAATCTATAAAGCCCTGGAAACTTGGAGTTAAAAGGAATCTTCTTATCTAGTCCTATAATTCAGGAGAATTTAAAAATTTTCAAGTTTGTGAATTTATAAACTGCAAATATTTGTTATTAACGTTTAATTCTAACAAATATAGTTTACATTTTGGAAAAACTATATTTGAGGCTGTTTGTATTCCTGTTTATAACCATTTTTCTGATAATGTTTTGTGGAAAAATTAAAGACATATTTTCTATTTGGGAAGATCAAAATATGTATATATATATCAACATTTCCCTTATTTGTTATGTTGTATAGGGCTACAGTCCATGGCGTCACAAAGAGTCAGACACGACTGAATGACTTTCACTTCGCTTATAGTCCTATTTTTCTTCATATTTCTACTAGATCTCTCATAGAATGATTACTGGATTTTTAGTTTTTATACACCAAGGGCATTCCTCTCAAATATAGTATTTTTTTTTCTAACAGTTTTCTATCTATGTTTTGTTGTGTGTTGTTCAATGAGTAGAGAACTATCTATGTTATGCTTTCATTACACATTTAGCTTTCATTAACACGTTTGTTACAATTCTGCTTTTTGTGTAAATTCTTTTCTTGATGTAATATTCCAAAGTTTACTTGTTTTCTTTGTAAACTTCTCACTTCTGTTTTCTTTAAACATTTTAATATCATGGTCCTTTTGTGAGTGGTAGTAGCAGACTCTGTTACTGCTTTGTGTTTTAATTAATTAATTAATTTACTTTTTATTTCTTGGCCATGCTGTGAGCATATGGGATCTTAGTTCCCTGAACAGGGATCAAACTCACAACCCTGCAGTGAAAGCTCAGTGTTAACCACTGGACCAACAGGCAAGTCCCACCTCTGTTACTTTTCATCTCTGTTTTTCCTAAAGTCTTCCTCTCCTGCTTGTGAGGCTATGATGAACTCGACCTTTACTTTGTGAGTCCCACATACCCGGCTACAGTGCTCAGTTCAAAAAGGATTTGTAGCCATCGTTGGGCTGATCAGAGATCTGCTGTTGCTAATTATTTATTTATATGAAAATAGGATCACTACAGTTCAGTCACTCAGTTGGGTCCGACTCTTTGTGACCCCATGGACTGCAGCATGCCAGGCCTCCTTGTCCATCATCAACTCCCAGAGTTTACTCAAACTCATGTCCATTGAGTTGGTGATGTCATCCAACCATCTCATCCTCTGTCATCCTCTTCTCCTGCCTTCAATCTTTCCCAACATCAGGGTCTTTTCAAATGAGTCAGGTCTTCGCATCAGGTGGCCAAATTATTGGAGTTTCAGCTTCAGCATCAGCCCTTCAATGAATATTTAGGACTGATTTCCTTTAGAATGGACTGGTTGGAACTCCTTGAAGTCCAAGGGATTCTGAAGAGTCTTCTCCAACACCACATTTCAAAAGCATCAATTTTTCAGCACTCAGCTTTATTCACAGTCCAACTCTCACATCCATACATGACCACTGGAAAAACCATAGCCTTGACTAGACGGACTTTTGTTGGCAAAGTAATGTCTCTGCTTTTCAACATACTATCTAGATTGGTCATAACTTTCCTTCCAAGGAGTAAGTGTCTTTTAATTTCATGGTTGCAGTCACCATCTGCAGTGATTTTGGAGCCCCACCCCCCCAAAAAAAGATCTCTCACTGTTTCCATTGTTTCCCCATCTATTTACTTTGAAGTGATGAGGCCAGATGCCATGATCTTAGTTTTCTGAATGTTGAGTTTTAAGCCAACTTTTTCACTCTCCTCTTTCACTTTCATCAAGAGGCTTTTTAGTTCTTCTTCACTTTCTGCCATAATTGTGTTGTCATCTGCATTACTGATGTTATTGACATTTCTCCAAGCAGTCTTGATTCCAGCTTCAACCAGTCCAGCATTTCTTATGATGTACTATGCATATAAGTTGAAAAAGCAAGGTGACAATATATAGCCTTGAGGTACTCTTTTCCCGATTTAGAACCAGTCTATTGTTCCACGTCCATTTCTAACTGTTGCTTCTTGATCTGCATACAGATTACCCAGGAGGCAGGTCAGGTGGTCTGGTATTCCCATCTCTTTCAGAATTGTCCACAGTTTATTGTGATCCACACAGTCAAAGGCTTTGGCATAGTCAATAAAGCAGAAATAGATGTTTTTCTGGAACTCTCTTGCTTTTTCGATAATTCAGTGGGTGTTGGCAATTTGATCTCTGGATCCTCTGCCTTTTGTCAATCCAGCTTGAACATCTGGAATTTCACAGTTCATGTACTGTTGATGCTTGGCTTGGAAAATTTTGAGCATTAATTTGCTAGCATGTGAGATGAGTGCAGTTGTGTGTGGTAGTTTGAGCATTCTTTGACATTGCCTTTCTTTGGGATTGGAATGAAAACTGACCTTTTCCAGTACAGTAGCCATTGCTGAGTTTTCCAAATTTGCTGGCATATTGAGTGCAGCACTTTCACAGCAGCATCTTTTAAGTTTTGCAATAGCTCAACTGAAATTCCATCACCTCCATTAGCTTTGTTCATAGTGATGCTTCCTAAGGCCCACTTGACTTTGTATTTCTGGACGTCTGGCTCTAGGTGAGTGATCACACCATCGTGATTATCTGGGTCATGACGATCTTTTTTGTAAAGTTCTTCTGTGTATTCTTGCCACCTCTTTTTAATATCTTATGCTTCTCTTAGGTCCATCCCATTTCTGTCCTTTATCAAGCCCATCTTTGCATGAAATGTTCACTTGGTATCTCTAATTTTCTTGAAGAGATCGCTAGTGTTTCCCATTGTATTGCTTTCCTCTATTTCTTTGCATTGATCACTGAGGTAGGTGTTCTTATCTCTCCTCGCTATTCTTTGGAACTCTGCATTCAAATGCTTATATCTTTCCTTTTCTCCTTTGCCTTTGGCTTGTCTTCTTTTCTCAGCTATTTTTAAGGCCTCCTCAGACAACCATTTTGCCTTTTTGCATTTCTTTATCTTGGGATGGTCTTGATCCCTGCCTCCTGTACAATGTCACGAACCTCTGTCCATAGTTCTCCAGGCACTCTATCAGATCTAATCCCTTGAATCTATTTGTTACTTCCACTGTATAATCGTAAGGGATTTGATTTAGGTCATACCTAATTGGTCTACTGATTTTCCTTACTTTCTTGAATTTAAGTCTGAACTTGGTAATAAGGAATTCATGATCTGAGCCATAGTCAGCTCCCAGTCTTGTTTTTGATGATACAGAGCTTCTCTATCAGTCTGATTTCTGTATTGACCATCTGGTGATGTCCCTGTATAGAGTCTTCTCGTGTTGTTGGAAAAGGTTGTTTGCTATGACCATTGCGTTCTCATGGCAAAACTCTTAGCCTTTGCCCTGCTTCATTTTGTACTCCAAGGCCAGATTTACCTTTACTCCAGGTATCTCTTGACCTCTTACTTTTGCATTCAAGTCCCCTATAATGAAAAGGACATCTTTTTTAGGTGTTAGTTCTAGAAGATCTTGTAGGTCTTCATAGAACCATTCAACTTCAGCTTCTTCAGCATTACTGGTCAGGGCATAAATTTGGATTACTGTGATATTGAATGGTTTGCCTTGGAAATGAACAGAGATCATTCTATCGTTTTTGAGAGTGCATTCAACTACTGAATTTCAGACTCTTTTGTTGATCCTCATAGCTACTCCATTTCTTCTAAGGGATTCTTGCCCACAGTAGTAGATATAATGGTCATCTGAATTAAATTCACCCATTCCAGTCCATTTTAGTTCTCTGATTCCTAAAATGTCGATATTCACACTTGCCATCTCCTGTTTGACCACTTCCAGTTTGCCTTAATTCATGGACTGAACATTCCAGGTTCCTATGCAATATTGCTCTTTACTTCCATCACCAGTCACATCCACAACTGGGTGTTAATTTTGCTTTGGCCCCGTCTCTTCACTCTTTTTGGAGTTATTTCTCCACTGATTTCCAGTAGCATATTGGACACCTACCGACCTGGGGAGTTCATCTTTCAGTGTCCTATCTTTTTTGCCTTTACATACTGTTCATGGTTTTCAAGGCAAGAGTACTGAAGTGGTTTGCCACTTCTCAAGTGGACCATGTTTTGTCAGAACTATCCACCATGACCTGTCCATCTTGCGTGGCTCTACATGGCATAGCTCATAGTTTCATTGAGTTAGACAAGGCTGTGGTCCATATAATTGGATTGTTTCATTTTCTGTGTTTGTAATTTTCAGTCTGTCTGCCCTCTGATGGAGAAGGATAGGAAGCTTCCTAATGGGAGAGACTGACTTGGGGGGAAACTGAGTCCTGTTCTGATGGGTAACCTTTAATCCAATTTTCTGTTGTAGGGTGGGGCTGTCTTCCCTCCTTGTTATTTGACCTGAGGCCAAAGTATGGTGGAGGTACTGAAGATAATGAAGACCTTGTTCAAAAGGTCCCACGCAGGCACTGCTGCACTCAGTGGCCCCAACCCTGCAGGGCCACCACTGACCCATACCTCCACCAGAGATTCCTCGAAACTCATGGGCAAGTCTGAGTCAGTCTCTTCTGGGGTCACTGCTCATTTCTTTTGGGTCCTGGTGCACACAGGGTCCTATTTTTGACCTCTAAGAGTCTGTTTCCCCAGTCCTGTGCAAGTTCTGGCAGCTCTCTGGTGGGGTTAATGGCAACCTCCTCCAAGAGGGCTTATGCCCAGGTCTGCTGCACCCGGAGCCCCTACCCCTGTTGCAGTCCTCTGCTGACCCATACCTTCTCAGCTAATTTCAGTTCAGTTGCTCAGTCGTGTCTGACTCTGCAGCCCCAGGGACTGAAGCATGCCAGGCCTCCCTGTCCATCACCAACTCCTGGAGTTTACTAAAATGCCCATTGAGTTGGTGATGCCATCCAACCATCTCATCCTTTGTTGTCCCCTTCTCCTCTTGCCTTCAATCTTTCCCAGCATCAGGGTCTGTTCAAATGAGTCAGTTCTTCACATCAGGTAGCCAAAGTATTGGAGTTTCAGCTTCAGCATCAGTGTTTGGATCTCCTTGCAGTCCAAGGGACTCTCAAGAGTCTTCTCCAACACCACACTTCAAAAGCATAAATTCTTTGGTGCTCAGCTTTCTTCACACTCCAGCTCTCACATCCATACATGACCACTGGAAAAACCATAGCCTTGACAAGACGGACCTTTGTTGGCAAAGTAATATCTCTGCTTTTCAATATGCTATCTAGGTTGGTCATAACTTTCCTTCCAAGGAGTAAGCGTCTTTTAATTTCATGGCTGCAATCACCATATGCAGTGACTTTGGAGCCCAGAAGAATAAAGTCTGACACTATTTCCACTGTTTCCCCATCTATTTCCCATGAAGTGATGGGACCAGATGCCATGATCTTAGTTTTCTGAATGTTGAGCTTTAAGCCAACTTTTTCACTCTCCTCTTTCACTTTCATCAAGAGGCTTTTTAGTTCCTTTTCACTTTCTGCCATGAGAGTGGTGTCATCTGCATGTCTGAGGTTGTTGATATTTCTCCTGGCAATCTTGATTCCAGCTTGTGCTTCTTCCAGCCCAGTGGTTCTCATGATGTACTCTGTATATAAATTAAATAAGCAGGGTGACAATATACAGCCTTGACGTACTTCTTTTTCTATTTGGAACCAGTCTGTTGTTCCATGTCCAGTTCTAACTGTTGCTTCCTGATCTGCATATAGGTTTCTCAAGAGGCAGGTCAGGTGGTCTGGTATTTCCATCTCTTTCAGAATTTTCCACAGTTTGTTGTGATCCACACAGTCAAAGGCTTTGGCTGCATGGTTACCTCTGCACTATTATCTCTCCTGTACATTTGAACATCCTGCTTATTATAGTTCTCTTTTCTTTAGTCTTACTTTTTTACCTGATTATTTTTCAATTTTAAAATAATTTAAAAGATTTTTAAACTTCATGTCAAATAGATGGGAGAAACAATGGAAACAGTGACAAACTATTTTGGGGGCTCCAAAATCACTGCAGATGGTGACTGCAGCCATGAAATTAAAACACACTTGCTCCTTGGGGGAAGAGAACAAGATAGTGGAGAAGTAGAAACTATATCTCTCTCCAAAGATATGTCAGGAATATACCTTCAGACACAGAAGTGCTTGCAGAATACCAGCTGAGAGTTGACAGGAGTACCTGACCAGTGGAAAAGAGTATATAGAACCATGCAGACCTCAGTAAGATGAAGGAACTAGGGGAAAAGACTGGAGGTTAGTAGGCCTGGACCTGCCCTCAGTGGGTGGGGGAACTGAAGCAAGTGTGTGATACCTACATTGGGGCAATTGTCTGAATTAGAGGGGTAGCATTTAAGGCTTATAATTAAACAGCTGATCTGCGGCAGCCTAAGTGGAATGAGAATCAGACAATCCTTGCCAAAGCCATATATACCCCAGATAGGGATGCAGGTCCCCTAGAAGGTGCAGTGGCTAGGAGATGGAGCATAGGGATTTTGAGAAATCCCAGGGCGAGGGCTGCTGTTGACTGTGGAGAGATGGACCAATGGGATGTGAAGGAGGAGACAGTAGTGGGAAATGCCTGTGGAGGAAAGCCAGCCAGCCATGGAAGCAAGGCGATACTGCTGAGTCATGGGTCGGGGTGGACCATCACCATAACCTCTCTCTCCAGCTGGCCCATTAGGCGCCTGATGCAACGAACTACAGAGTAGGACCCCAGCTAGGGGGCCCCTCTCTGTGCCTCAAACACTGAACAGACTAAGATCCCAGGCAAGGGAGCCCTCTAAGTGCCTAAATGTGCAGAGCTACAGAAAAAACTAGCCAAAGAGGCTTTCTGATTTCCAGCTACCAAAGTCTCAAAAAAAGACTCTGATAGGGCCATAGCTCCAGTGGCTGAGACAGTCTGTGTCCCTGCACACTTGGCACCGCCAGGGTCCCTACAACTCAAGCAGCTGTGCCATCTTCACAGTCAACTCTCACTGATGCAGAGCTGCCACAGGCAAAAAAAAAAAAAAAAAAAAAAAATCTTGTGTTTATGCACACAGAAGCGCTTTGGTCATGTCCAACTCTTTGTGAACCTGTGGCTGTGGCCTGCCAGGCTTCACTGTCAGTGGGGTTCTCCAGGCAAGAATACTGTAGTGTATTGGTCAATACTGGTTGTCATACCCTTCTAGAGGACTATATTTCCTGCTGCTCTAGCCAGCAAGTCCCTTGAGTACCTGGTGCTGCCAGAACCCCGTGACCAAAGCAGCTGAACCACCTGCACACCTGCCCTCACTGGGGCAAACCTGGGTTCTCCAGGGCAGCCTCAGGAACAAACTCCAGTGGACGACCAACATCTGAAGGCGGAAATGAAAAACACAATTGAAACCCAGAGGCAGTGTGGCTAAAAAAGAAGACCCCAAACCCTCCCACCTTCTATACAAGCTGCAGATTAAATCTGCATGATCAACTAGGCAGACTCTGTCTATGGAATATATAAAAGGATACTGGGAGCTCCCACAAAAGAAAATAGTTCTGATAGCTGTGGACATTGGCGGCAACAACACTCAGGAGTAGGACCAGATTAGAATCTGAGCAGCCCCCACAGTCGGTCCAGAGACCAGCACAGTGCTGGAGGGCATTCTAGGGAGGTGAGGTGGGCTGTGACTCTCAGCTAAGGAAGGACCCTGACAGCAGTGACTCAAGAAAAACATTTATTAGTCTTATGTTTTGACTTGTTTTGTAGTTTCTTTTGGATTTTTTTCTTTTTTTCCCCTATTCCCAACCTATGGTTGTCCTATGACAACCCTACTGTAGTTGTCACTTTTAAGAGCACTATGGAAACTAATTAAACTAATTAAGCTTTGAGGTTTTTTTTTTTTAATCAATTACACTTTTTATTCTTGTTATAAACCTCTGCCTCTATGTTAGTCTTTCACAGTTCTGTGGAGTTTTCCTTTCTTCTTCTTCTTTTTTAATATTTTATTAAAAAAATTTTTAAGTGTATTATTATTTTTCTACATTTATTCCTTAGTTTCCTTTTCCCTCTGTTCTTTCCCCTTTGCAGTTAATCTTTAATGTATATAAACCTTCTTTATATACCTCTATTTAACTTGGCATGTCTATTATTTCTTTTCTTTCTTTCCTTTCCTCTCACAATATTGTTAGTTTCATTCTCATTGCTTTATTTCCTACTTGGTACCTTGTTTTAGTTTTGTTTTTCACTTTATACTTTAGTTAGTTTTGTTCTGGTAGATATAATTTTTGGTCTCCTTTGTTCATCTGGTAAATCGATAGTACTTTTCTTGTTGATGGACTGCGTTGATTTTGCTTATGGGTGCATAGGAAAAGGTCAGTTTTCATTCCAATCCCAAAGAAAGGCAATGCCAAAGAATGTTCAAACTACCACACAATTGCACTCATCTCACACGCTAGTAATGTTCAAAATTCTCCAACCCAGACTTCAGCAATACGTGAACCACGAACTTCCAGATGTTCAAGCTGGTATTAGAAAAGGCAGAGGAACCAGAGATCAAATTGCCAACATCCGCTGGATCATCGAAAAAGCAAGAGAGTTCCAGAAAAACAGCTATTTCTGCTTTACTGACTATGCTAAAGTCTTTGACTGTGTGGATCACACCAAACTATGGACAATTCAGAAAGAGATGGGAATACCAGACCACCTGACCTGCCTCTTGAGAAACCTATATGCAGGTCAGGAAGCAACAGTTAGAACTGGACATGGAACAACAGATTGGTTCCAAATAGGAAAAGGAGTATGTCAAGGCTGTATATTGTCACCCTGCTTATTTAACTTATATGCAGAGTACATTATGAGAAACACTGGGCTGGAGGAAGAACAAGTTGGAATCAAGATTGCAGGGAGAAATATCAATAACCTCAGATATGCAGATGACACCACCCTTATGGCAGAAAGTGAAGAGGACCTAAAAAGCCTATTGATGAAAGTGGAAGAGGAGAGTGAAAAAGTTGGCTTAAAGCTCAACATTCAGAAAACTAAGATCATGGCATCTGGTCCCGTCACTTCATGGGAAATAGATGGGGAAACAGTGGAAACAGTGTCAGACTTTATTTTTCTGGGCTCCAAAATCACTACAGATGGTGACTGCAGCCATGAAATTAAAAGATGCTTACTCCTTGGAAGGAAAGTTATGACCAACCTAGATAGCATATTGAAAAGCAGAGATATTACTTTGCCAATAAAGGTCTGTCTAGTCAAGGTTATGGTTTTTCCAGTGGTCATGTATGGATGTGAGAGTTGGACTGTGAAGAAGGCTGAGCGCCGAAGAATTGATGCTTGTCAACTGTGGTGTTGGAGAAGACTCTTGAGAGTCCCTTGGACTGCAAGGAGATCCAACCAGTCCATTCTAAAGGAGATCAGTCCTGGGTGTTCTTTGGAAGGACTGATGCTAAAGCTGAAACTCCAATACTTTGGCCACCTCATGCGAAGAGTTGACTCATTGGAAAAGACTCTGATGCTGGGAGGGATTGGGGGCAGGAGGAAAAAGGAATGACAGTGGATGAGATGGCTGGATGGCATCACTGACTCGATGAACGTGAGTTTGAGTGAACTCCGGGAGTTGGTGATGGACAGGGAGGCCTGGCGTGCTGCGATTCATGGGGTCGCAAAGAGTCGGACATGACTGAGCAACTGAACTGAACTGAACTGAACTGATGGGTGTATATGTATATGTGTATATTCCATTATTTTGATTATTATTTGACTGATTTTGTAACTGCCATTTTTGGGGTTCATATCTGGTTTCTCATTTTTGGGTATTTGTTTTATTTTTTTGGGGGGTGGTTGTGGGTATTTGTTTTAATCTCACTTAATACCATAACAAGCCACATGTGGACTCTTTGTTCCTGGCCAGAGATCAAACCCTGATCCTTTGGAGTCAGAACACTGACTCCAAGACCCTAGACCACCAGAGAACTCCTAACTCTAGGGAGTGCCAATTAGTGAGAACTCCCACAAAGGAAGCCACTTGTGTAAAAGACCAACATCAACAACCGCTACTGGAACACCATGTGCAGGATGCCTCATCCAAACAGCAAGCAAAAGATAAATACAGACTCAATCATCAGGATGCAGGGTTACCACCTCACTCAGTCCTGCCCATCAGAGGAATGACAACAAAAAAACCTCAACACAAATCTCACCCTATATGAAGCTTATATAAACCACTGCACCAACCTTATGAGGGCAAGAACCAAAAGGAAGAAAGAATTCAACCTGAAGCCTGGGAAAAGTAGACCTCAAACACAAGAAGTTTTTTTAAAAAATGAAAAAAGCACAGATATATGGAACAAATGAAGGAACAAGTTAGAAACATAGAAGCCCAAATAAATGAAGAGGAAATAAGGCAAACTACCTGAAAAACAATTCTGAATAATGATAGTCAGATGATCAAAAAGCTTGAAAACAAAATGGAGAAAATGCAGTAATCAATTAACAAAGACCTAGACGAATTAAAGTATAAGCATACAGAGACAAACAACACAGTTACTGAAATTAAAAATACTCTAGAAGGAATCAGTAGCAGAATATCTGAAGCAGAAGAACGGATCAGTGAGCTGGAAGATAAAATGGTGGAAATAACTGCTGAAGAGCAAAATAAAGTAAAAAGAATGAAAACAAAACAAAACAAAACAAAACAGGATAGTTTCAGAGACTTCTTGGACAATATTAAATACACAAACATTTGAATTATCAGGGTTCTATAAGGAGAAGAGAAAAAGAAAGGGTATGAGAAAATTTTGTAGAGATTATAGCTGAAAAATTCACCAACATGGAAAAGGAAATAGTCAAGAGCAAGAGGTGCAAAGAGTCCCATAGAGGATAAAATCAAGAAGAAACACGCCAAGACACAAACTAACAAAGATTAAACACAAAGAAAGAATATTAATTACAGCAAGGGAAAAGCAACAAGTAACATACAAGGGAAACTCCATGTATTTAAAAGCTGATCTTTCAGCAGAAACTCTGCAGACCGGAAGGGAATGGCAGGATATATTGAAAGTACTGACATGGAAAAATCTACAACCAAGAAACTCTATCCAGCAAGCATCTCATTCAAAATTAATGGAGAAATCAAAAGATTTTCAAAGAAGCACAAAACAAACCTCAAACAATTCAGAAAATGGCAATAGGAACAAATATATCAATAATTATTTTAAATGTCAATGGATTACATGTTCGAACCAAAAGACATAGACTGGCTGGATGGATAGAAAAACAAGACCTTTGTATAAGCTGTCTACAAAAATTCTACTCCAGGTCTAAAGACACTTATAGACTGAAAGTGAGAGAATGGAAAAATATATTCCATGCAAATGGAAAGCAAAAGAAAGCTGGGGTAGCCATCCTCATATCAGAAAATGTACACCTTAAAGTAAAGAATATTACAAGAGATAAGGAAGGAAACCTCAAAATGATCAAGGGATCAATCCAAGAGAAAAACAACAATTGTAAATATCTAGGCATCCAACATAAGAGCACTTCAATACATAAGAAAAACACTAACAGACATAAATGGAGAAATTGACAATAACACAATAGTAGGAGACTTTAGCACCCCACTTCCACCAATGGACAGATCTTCAAAACAGAAAATTAATAAGGAACCACAAGCTTTAAATGATACATTAGATGAGACGGATCTCATGGATATCTTAAGGACATTCCATCCAAATGCAGAAGAATTCACTTTTGTCTCAAGTGCACATAGAACATTATCCAGGATAGACCACATCTTGGGTCACAGATAAAAAATCAGTAAATTTAAGAAAATTGAAATTGTATTAAGCATCATTTCCAACCACAATGCTATGAGACAAGGTATCAATAAAAAGAAAAAAAAAAGCTGTAAAAAACACAAACACATGGAGATTAAACAATACATTTCTAAATAACAAACAGGTTATTGAAGAAATCAAAAGAAAAAAAAATTTCTAGAAGCAAAAGACAAGGAAAACACAACAACTCAAAACCTCTGGGATACCACATAAGTAGTTCTAAGAGGAAAGTTTATAGCAATACAATCCTACCTCAAGAAACAAGAAAAACATCGAATAGACAACCTAACTTTACACCTAAAACAACTGGAAAAAGAACAAAAATACCCTAAAATTAGAAGAAGGAAGGAAATTGTAATGATGAGAGCAGAAATAAGTGAAAAAGAAATGAAAGAAACAATAGTGAAGTTTAATAAACTAAAAGCTGGTTCTTTGAGAGGATACACAAAATCGACAAACCTTTAGCCAGACTCATCAAGAAAAATAGAAGAATCAAATCAACAAAATTAGTAATGAAAAAGGAGAGGTTACAACAGACAAAGCAGAAATAAAAAGGATTATAAGAGACTATTATGAACAACTATATGGTAATAAAATAGAGAACCTGGAAGAAATGGACAGATTCTTAGAAAAGTTCAATCTTCCAAGACTGAACCAGGAAGAAACAGAAATTATGAACAACCCAACTACAAGCAGTGAAATCCAAACTGTAATTAAAAACAAAAAAAAAAAATCAAAAAAACAACTCCCTAAAATAAAAGCCCAGGACTAGATGGCTTCACAGGTAAATTCTATCAAATATTTAGAGAATAGCTAATGCCTAGTGAACTCCGGGAGTTGGTGGTGGACAGGGAGGCCTGGCGTGCTGCGATTCATGGGGTCGGAAAGAGTCGGACACGACTGAGCGACTGATCTGATCTGATCTGATCTGATCCTTCTAAAACTCTTTCAAATAATTGCAGAGGAAGGATAACTTCCAAACTCATTCTATGAGGCCACCATCACCCTGATACCAAACCAGACAAAGACTAAACGCAAAAAAGGAAAATTAAAAGCCAATACTATGATGGATATAGATGCAAAAATCCTCAACAAAATTTCAGCAAACAGAATTCAGCAACACATCAAAAATTTCATACACCATGACCAAGTTAGGTTTATTCCAGGGATGCAAGAATTCCTCAATATATGCAAATTATTCAATGTGATACACAATATGAACAAATTGAAAGATAAAAACCATATGATAATCTCAATTGATGAAGAAAAAGCTCTTGACAAAATTCAACACCAGTTTATGATTAAATCTCTTCAAAAAATGGGTATAGAAGGAACCTAGCTCAACATAGTAGAAGCCATATATGATAAGTCCACATCAAACATTATTCTCAAAGGTAAAAAACTGAAAACATTTCTGCTAAGATTAGGAACAAGACAACGGTGTCCACTTTCAAGACTATTATTCAACATAGTTTGGAAGTCCTAGCTATAGCAAGCAGAGAAGAAAATGAAATAAAAGGAATCCAAATTGGAAAAGAAAAAGTAAAGCTCTCACTGTTTGCAGATGACATGATACTATACATAGAAAGCAACAGTTAGAACTGGATATGGAACAACAGACTGGTTCCAAATAGAAAAAGGAGTACATCAAGGCTGTATATTGTCACCCTGCTTATGTAACTTCTATGCAGAGTACATCATGAGAAACGCTGGGCGGAAGAAGCATCAGCTGGAATCAAGATTGCAGGGAGAAATATCAATAACCTCAGATATGCAGATGACACCACCCTTATGGCAGAAAGTGAAGAGGACCTAAAAAGCCTCTTGATGGAAGTGAAAGAGGAGAGTGAAAAAGTTGGCTTAAAGCTCAACATTCAGAAAACAAAGATTATGGCATCTGGTCCCGTCACTTCATGGGAAATAGATGGGGAAACAGTGGAAACAGTGTCAGACTTTGTTTTTGGGCTCCAAAATCACTGCAGATGGTGACTATAGCCATGAAATTAAAAGACACTTATTCTTTGGAAGGAAAGTTATGACCAACCTAGACAGCATATTAAAAAGCAGAGATATTATTTTGCCAGTAAAGGTCTGTCTTGTTAAGGCTATGGTTTTTCCAGTGGTCATGTATGGATGTAAGAGTTGGACTGTGAAGAAAGCTGAGCGCCAAAGAATTGATGCTTTTGAACTGTGGTGTTGGATAAGACTCTTGAGAGTCCCTTGGACTGCAAGGAGATCCAACCTGTCCATTCTAAAGGAGTTCAGTCCTGGGTGTTCTTTGGAAGGACTGATGCTGAAGCTGAAACTCCAATACTTTGGCCACCTTATGCGAAGAGTTGACTCATTGGAAAAGACTCTGATGCTGGGAGGGATTGGGGGCAGGAGAAGAAGGGGACGACAGAGGATGAGATGGCTGGATGGCATCACTGACTCGATGAACGTGAGTCAGTGAACTCCGGGAGTTGGTGATGGACAGGGAGACCTGGCGTGCTGTGATTCATGGGGTCGCAGAGAGTCGGATACGACTGAATGAATGAACTGAACTGAACTGAACTGATACATAGAAAACCCTAAAGATGCTATCAGAAAATTACTAGAGCTAATCAGTGAATTTAGCAAAGTCATGGAATACAAAATCAATACACAGAAATCATTTGTATTCCTGTATACTAACAATGAAAAATCAGAAGGAGAAGTTAGGGAATCAATCTCAGGCAACAGAAAGAATAAATATCTAGGAATAAACTTAGTTAAGTGACAAAAGAACTGTACACAGAAAATTATAATACACTAATGAAAGAAATCAAAGGTGACATAAACAGACGGAGAGATATTCCATACTCTTGGGCAGGAAGAATAAATATTGTGAAAATGATTATACTGTGAAATGTAATCTACAGATTCAATGTGATCCTTAATATTTTATCAATGACATTTTACAGAATGAGAACAAAATATTTCACAATTCATATGGAAACACAAAAGACCCCAAATAGCCAAAGCAGTCTTGAGAAAGAAGGATGGAGCTGGAGGAATCAACTTCCTGACTTCAGATTATACTGCAAAACTACAGTTATCAAGATAGTATGGTGCTGGCACAAAATCAGAAATATAGACAGTAAGATAGAAAGCACAGAAATAAACCCATGCACCTGTGGGTACCTTATTTTTGACAAAGGAGGCAAGAATATACAATGGGGTAAAGACAGCCTATTCAACAAATGGTGATGTGAAAACTGGACAGCTACATGTAAAATAATGAAATTAGAACACCTCCTAACACCATACACAAAAATGAACTAAAAATGGATTAAAGACCTAAATGTAAGGCCAGAAACTATAAGACTCTTACGAGAAAACGTAGGCAGAACACTCGACGACATAAATCAAAGCAAGATCCTCTATGATCCACCTCCCAGTGCAAGGAAAATAAAAACAAAAGTAAACAAATGGTATCTGATTAAACTTAAAATCTTTTGCACAGAAAAGGAAACTATAAGCAAAATGAAAAGACAACCCTCACAATGGGAGAAAATAATAACAAATGAAACAATTGACAAGGGGTTAATTCCCAAAATATACAAGCAGCTCATACAACTCAATACCAGGAAAACAAACAACCCAATCAGAAAGTGGGAAAAAGACCTAAACAGACATTTCTCCAAAGAAGACACAAAGATGGCTGAAAACACATGAAAAGATGCTCAACATCACTCATTATTAGAGAAATGCAAATCAAAACTACAGTGAGATATCACCTCACACTGGTCAGAATGGCCATCATCAAAATGTCTACAAGCAATAATTGCTGGAAAGGGTGTGGAGAAAAGGGAACCTTCTTGCACTGTTGGTGGAAATGTAAATTGATACAGCTACTATGGAAGATTGGAGAAGGCAATGGCACCCCACTCCAGTACTCTTGCCTGGAAAATCCCATGGGCAGAGGAGCCTGGTAGGCTGCAGACCATGGGGTCGCTAAGAGTCGGACACGACTGAGCTACTTCAATTTCACTTTTCACTTTCATACATTGGAGGAGGAAATGGCAACCCACTCCAGTGTTCTTGCCTGAAGAATCCCAGGGACAGGGGAGCCTGGTGGGCTGCCATCTATGGGGTCACACAGAGTCAGACACGACTGAAGCGACTCAGCAGCAGTAGCTGCAGCAACTATGGAAGATGGTATGGAGATTCCTTAAAAAACTAGGAATAAAACCACCATATGACCCAGCAATCCCACTTCTAGGCATATACACTGAGGAAAGCAAAATTGAAAAATACACATGTATCACATGTTCACTATTTACAATAGCTAGAACATGGAAACCACCTCGATGTTCATCGACAGATGAATGGATAAAGAATTTGTGCTATATATACACAATGGAATATTACTCAGCCATAAAGAGGAACACATTTGAGTCAGTTCTAATGTGGTGGATGAACCTAGAGCCTGTTATACAGAGTAAAGTAAGTCAGTAAGAGAATGATAAATATCATTTTCTAATGCATATATACAGAATCTAGAAAGATGGTATTGAAGAATTTATTTGCTGAGCAGCAATGGAGAAACAGACATAGAGAACAGACTTATGGACATGGGGAGAGGGGAGGAGAGGATGAGCTGTATGGAGAGTAACATGGAAACTTACATTACCATATGTGAAATAGACAGCCAATGGGAATTTGCAGTATGTTGCAGGAAACTCAAACAGGAGCTCTGTGTCCACCTACAGGGCTGGGATAAGGAGGGAGAAGGGAAGGAAGTTCAAGAGGGAGTTAACTCAGATGACCATTATATCTATTACTGAGGGCAGGAATCCCTCAGAAGAAATGGAGTAGCCATCATGGTCAACAAAAAAGTCCGAAATGCAGTACTTGGATGCAATCTCAAAAACGACAGAATGATCTCTGTTCGTTTCCAAGGCAAACCATTCAATATTACAGTAATCCAAGTCTATGTGCCAACCAGTAACGCTGAAGAAGCTGAAGTTGAATGGTTCTATGAAGTCCTACAAGACCTTTTAGAACTAACACCCAAAAAAGATGTCCTTTTCATTATAGGGGACTGGAATGCAAAAGTAGGAAGTCAAGAAACATCTGGAGTAACAGGCAAATTTGGCCTTGGAATACGGAATGAAGCAGGGCAAAGACTAATAGAGTTTTGCCAAGAAAATGCACTGGTCATAGCAAACACCCTCTTCCAACAACACAAGAGAAGACTATACACATGGTCATCACCAGATGGTCAACACCGAAATCAGATTGATTATATTCTTTGCAGCCAAAGATGGAGAAGCTCTATACAGTCAACAAAAACAAGACCAGTAGCTGACTGTGGCTCAGATCATGAAATCCTTATTGCCAAATTCAGACTTAAATTGAAGAAAGTAGGAAAAACCACTAGACCATTCAGGTATGACCTAAATCAAATCCCTTATGATTATACAGTGGAAGTGAGAAATAGATTTAAGGGCCTAGATCTGATAGAGAGAGTGCCTGATGAACTACGGATGGAGGTTCGTGACATTGTACAGAACACAGGGATCAAGACTATCCCCATGGAAAAGAAATGCAAAAAAGCAAAATGGCTGTCTGGGGAGGCCTTACAAAAGCTGTGAAAAGAAGAGAAGCAAAAAGCAAAGGAGAAAAGGAAACATATAAGCATCTGAATGCAGAGTTCCAAAGAATAGCAAGAAGAGATAAGAAAGCCTTCCTCAGCGATCAATGCAAAGAAATAGAGGAAAACAACAGAATGGGGAAGACTAGAGATCTCCTCAAGAAAATTAGAGATACAAAGGGGACACTTCATGCAAAGATGGGCTTGATAAAGGACAGAAATGCTATGGACCTAACAGAAGCAGAAGATATTAAGAAGAGGTGGCAAGAATACACAGAAGAACTGTACAAAAAGATCTTCATGACCCAGATAATCACGATGGTGTGATCACTGACCTAGAGCCAGACATCCTAGAGCCAGAATGTGAAGTTAAGTGGGCCTTAGAAAGCATCACTACGAACAAAGCCAGTGGAGGTGATGGAATTCCAGTGGAGCTATTTCAAATCCTGGAAGATGCTGCTGTGAAAGTGCTGCACTCAATATGCCAGCAAATTTGGAAAACTCAGCAGTGGCCACAGGACTGGAAAAGGTCAGTTTTCATTCCAATCCCAAAGAAAGGCAATGCCAAAGAATGCTCAAACTACCACACAACTGCACTCATCTCACATGCTAGTAAAGTAATGCTCAAAATTCTCCAAGCCAGGCTTCAGCAATATGTGAACCCTGAACTTCCTGATGTTCAAGCTGGTATTAGAAAAGGCAGAGGAACCAGAGATCAAATTTCCAACATCTACTGGATCATGGAAAAAGCAAGTGAGTTCCAGAAAAACTTCTATTTCTGCTTTATTGACTATGGCAAAGCCTTTGACTGTGTGGATCACAATACACTGTGGGAAATTCTGAAAGACATGGGAATGCCAGACCACCTGACCTGCCTCTTGAGAAATCTGTATGCAGGTCAGGAAGCAACAGTTAGAACTGGACATGGAACAACAGACTGGTTCCAAAGAGGAAAAGGAGTACGTCAAGGCTGTATATTACCACCCTGCTTATTTAACTTATATGTAGAGTATACCATGAGAAATGCTGGACTGGAAGAAGCACAAGTTGGAATCAAGATTGCCGGGAGAAATATCAATAACTTCAGATATGCAGACGACACTACCGTTATGGCAGAAAGTGAAGAGGAACTAAAAAGCCTATTGATGAAAGTGAAAGTGGAGAGTGAAAAAGTTCCCTTAAAACTCAACATTCAGAAAACAAAGACCATGGCATCCGCTCCCATCACTCCATGGAAAATAGATGGGGAAACAGTGGATACAGTGTCAGACTTTATTTTTCTGGGCTCTAAAATCACAGCAGATGGTGATTACAGCCATGAAATTAATAGACGCTTACTCCTTGGAAGGAAAGTTATGACCAACCTAGATAGTATATTCAAAAGCAGAAACATTACTTTGCCAACAAAGGTTCGTCTAGTCAAGCTATGGTTTTTCCTGTGGTCATGTATGGATGTGAGTGTTGGACTGTGAAGAAAGCTGAGCACTGAAGAATTGATGCTTTTGAACTGTGGTGTTGGAGAAGACTCTTGAGCATCCCCTGGACTGCAAGGAGATCCAACCAGTCCATTCTGAAGGAGATCAGCCATGGGATTTCTTTGGAGGGAATGATGTTGAAGCTGAAACTCCAGTACTTTGGCCACCTCATGCGAAGAGTTGACTCATTGGAAAAGACTCTGATGCTGGGAGGGATTGGGGGCAGGAGGAGAAGGGGACGACAGAGGATGAGATGGCTGGATGGCATCACTGACTCGATGGACGTGTCTGAGTGAACTCCGGGAGTTGGTGATGGACAGGGAGGCCTGGCGTGCTGCGATTCATGGGGTCGCAAAGAGTTGGACACGACTGAGCGACTGAACTGAACTGATGTCTTATTCATGTTGAGTTTTGAGAGAAAAACCACAAAATTATGTTAAGCAATTATCCTTCAATTAAAAAATTAATTAATAAAAAAGAAAAACACACTTTCTCCTTGGAAGAAAAGTTGTGATAGACCTAGAAAGGGTATTAAAAAGCAGAGACATTACTTCACTGGCAAACGTCCATCTAGTCAAAGCTATGGTTTTTCCAGTACTCAGGTATGGATGTGAGAGTTGGACCATTAAGAAGGCTGAACTGAAAGTATTGATGCTTTTGAAAGGTGTTAGAGAAAACCCCTGACAGTCCCATGGATTGCAAGGAGATCAAACCAGTCAATCCTAAAGGAAATAAGTCCTAGATATTCATTAGAAAGACTGATGCTGAAGTTGAAGCTCCAATATTTTGGCTCCTGATGTGAACAGCCAGCCATTAGAAAAGACCCTGATGCTGGGAAAGATTGAAGGCAGGAGGGGAAAGGCATGACAGAGGATGATATACTTGGATGGCATCACCCACTTAATGGAAATAAGTGTAAGCAAGCTCCGGGAGATGGTGAAGGATAGGGGACCCTGGCTTGCTGAAGTCCATGGGGTTGCAAAGAGTGGGACAGGACTGAGGGACTGAACAACAACAATTTTTAAATTTTTAGACTTTATTTTTAAGGAATCTCCACACTGTTCTCCATAGTGGCTGTACTAGTTTGCATTCCCACCAACAGTGTAAGAGGGTTCCCTTTTCTCCACACCCTCTCCAACATTTATTATTTGTAGACTTTTGGATCGCAGCCATTCTGACTGGTGTGAAATGGTACCTCATAGTGGTCTTGATTTGCATTTCTCTGATAATGAGTGGTGTTGAGCATCTTTTCATGTGTTTGTTAGCCATCTGTATGTCTTCTTTGGAGAAATGTCTATTTAGTTCTTTGGCCCATTTTTTGATTGGGTCATTTATTTTTCTGGAGTTGAGCTGTAGGAGTTGCTTGTATATTTTTGACATTAGTTGTTTGTCAGTTGCTTCATTTGCTATTATTTTCTCCCATTCTGAAGGCTGTCTTTTCACCTTGCTGATAGTTTCCTTTGATGTGCAGAAGCTTTTAAGGTTAATTAGGTCCCATTTGTTTATTTTTGCTTTTTTTCCGATATTCTGGGAGGTGGGTCATAGAGGATCCTGCTGTGATGTATGTCAGAGAGTGTTTTGCCTATGTTCTCCTCTAGGAGTTTTATAGTTTCTGGTCTTATGTTTAGATCTTTAATCCATTTTGAGTTTATTTTTGTGTATGGTGATTCCTTAAAAAACTGGAAATAGAACTGCCTTATGATCCAGCAATCCCACTGCTGGGCATACACACTGAGGAAACCAGAAGGGAAAGAGACACGTGTACCCCAATGTTCATCGCAGCACTGTTTATAATAGCCAGGACATGGAAGCAACCTAGATGCCCATCAGCAGATGAATGGATAAGAAAGCTGTGGTACATATACACAATGGAGTATTACTCAGCCATTAAAAAGAATTCATTTGAATCAGTTCTAATGAGGTGGATGAAACTGGAGCCTATTATACAGAGTGAAGTAAGCCAGCAGGAAAAACACCAATACAGTATACTAACGCATATATATGGAATTTAGAAAGATGATAACAATAACCCTGTGTTCGAGACAGCAAAAGAGACAATGATGTATGGAACAGTCTTATGGACTCTGTGGGAGAGGGAGAGGGTGGGAAGATTTGGGAGAATGGCATTGAAACATGTAAAATATCATGTATGAAACGAGATGCTAGTCCAGGTTCAATTCACGATACTGGATGCTTGGGGCTAGTGCACTGGGACGACCCAGAGGGATGGTATGGGGAGGGAGGAGGGAGGAGGGTTCAGGATGCGGAGCACATGTACACCTGTGATGGATTCATTTTGATATTTGGCAAAACTAATACAATTATGTAAAGTTTAAAAATAAAATAAAATTTAAAAAAATAAAAAAAAGACTTTATTTTTAAGGGTGGTATTCAGTTAAGTTCAGTTCAGTCACTCAGTCGTGTCTGACTCTCTGCGACCCCATGAATCACAGCACGCCAGGCCTTCCTATCCATCACCGACTCCCGGAGTTCACTCAAACTCATGTCCATCGAGTCGGTGATGCCATCCAGCCATCTCATCCTCTGTCATCCCCTTCTCCTCCTGCCCCCAATCCCTCCCAGCATCAGAGTCTTTTCCAATGAGTCAACTCTTCACATGAGGTGGCCAAAGTACTGGAGTTTCAGCTTTAGCATCATTCCTTCCAGAGAACACCCAGGACTGATCTCCTTTAGAATGGATCAGATCTCCTTTAGAATGGTTGGATCTCCTTGCAGTCCAAGGGACGCTCAAGAGTTTTCTCCAACACCACAGTTCAAAAGCATCCATTCTTCAGCGCTCACCTTTCTTCACAGTCCAACTCTCACATCCATACATGACCACTGGAAAAACCATAGCCTTGACTATACGGACCTTTAGACGTACAAAAACATTCAGAGGGGGTTAATAAGATTTCCTCTATACATTCTACCTCCACAAAACATGCACAGTCTCCTTGTTTCATCAAAATCACTCACCAGAATGGTATATTTATATATTTTAACATGAACCCAGCTTTGCACATCATAATCCCCCAAGTTCATAGTTGACCTTAGATTTCACTCTTTTTAAAATTTACTTTTACTTTATTTTTTAATTGGAGGAAAATTGCTTTACAATGTTGTGTTGATTTCTGCTGTACAATTCCCTCCCTGTTTACCTTCCCTCCCCCTCCTGTCACACCCCTCTAGGACATCACAGAGAACCAGGCTGGAGTCCCTGTGTTATACAGCAGCTTCCCACTAGTTCTGTTTTATACATGATAGTGTATAGGTCAATGCTGCTTTCTCAATTCCTCCAACCCTTTCTTTTTCCTACTGTATCAACAGGTCTCTTCTCTACATCTGGATCTCCATTCTTTCCCTGCAAATGGTTTCATCAGTAGTGTTTTTCTAGATTACATACATATGGGTTAATATATGATATTTGTTTTTCTCTTTCTGACTTACTCCAGTCTGTATAACAGGCTCTAGGTTCAACTACCTCACTACAACTGACTCAAATCTGTTCCTTTTGATGGCTGTGTAATATCCCATTGTATATATGAACCACATGTTCTTTATCTATTCATCTGTTGATAGCCATCTAGGTTGCTTTGATGTCTTGGCTATTGTAAATATTGTTACAATGAACACTGTATATGCATCTTTTTGAATTGTTGTAGTTTTCTCAGGGTATATGACAGTAGTTGGATATACCAGGCAGTTTCATTCTCATTTTTTTTTTAAAGGATTCTCCATACCATTCTCCCAAGTGGCTATATCAATTTATATTCCCATCAACACTGGAGGAGGGTTCCCTTGTTTCCATATCTTCTTCAGCATTATTGTTTGTAGATTTTTTTAAATTTTATTTTATTTTTAAACTTTACATAATTGTATTAGTTTTGCTGTAGATTTTTTTGATGATGGTGATTCTGACTAGTGTGAGGTAATACTTCAAGGTTCAATCTTAATATTGCATATTCTATGGGGTCATACACATATATAATGATGTATGGCCATTGTTATATTATCATACAAAGAATTTTCTCTACCCTAAATCCCTCTGTGACCCACCTCTTCATTCTTCCCCTCATTTCCGGCATGGGGCAAACATTAATTTTCTTACTGTCTCCATGGTTTGCCCTTTCCAGAATGTCATATGGTTGGAATTATGTGGCATGATGGCTTATTGTCAGATTGGCTTACTTCACTTGAGAATATGAATTAAACTTCCTCCATATCTTTTCATGGCTTGATAGCTCCTTTCTTTTTAGCTCAGAATAATATACTATTGTTGGAATGTGCTTCAGTTTACTTACCCCTTCAGCTGACATTTTGATTGCTTCCAAGTTTTGACAATGATGGATGAAGCTGCTATAAACATCCCTGTGCAGCTTTCTGTGTCGACATAATCTTTCAGTTCCTTTGGGTAAATACCAAGGAACATGATCTGGATTGTATGGTAAGAGTATATTTAATTTTGTAAGAAATAACCAGAATGTTTTCCAAAGTGACTGTACCATCTCGCATTTCTACCAGTAATGTAGGAGCGTTCCAGTTGCTCTACATCCTCACCAGTATTTGATGTTGTCAGCATTCTGAATTTTGTTTGTTTTACTAAGTTTGTAGTGGTATCTCATTGTTTCAGTTTGCAATTCCCTCAATGCAAATGATGGAGAACATCTTTTCCTGTGTTTATTTGCTGTCCACTTCTCTTCTTTGATAAAGTGTCTGCCAAGGTTTTGGGATAATTTTTAAATTAAATAATTTGTTTTCTTATTACTGAGTTTTAAGAGTTCTTTTTATATTTCAAATAGTAGTTCTTTATCAGATATACATTTTGCAAATATTTTCTTGTAATGTGTAGTTTGTACTTCTAATTCTCCTTACACTGTCTTTCACAGAGCAAAATGTTTTAACTTTAATGCAGTCCATCTTAACTATTTCTTTCATGCATTGTGTCTTTGGTGTTGTATCTAAAAAAGAATCACCACACTTATAGTCATCTAAAATTTCTCCTCTGCTACCTTCTAGGGGCTTGATAGTTTTGATTATGGTTCAGTTTGTCTTAATTTTAGTGAAGTTTGTAGATTCATTTCGTTGTATGTGGATGTCCAGTTGTTCAAGTGTCATTTGTTGAAGATGATCCATTGTATTGTCTTTGCTGCTGCTGCTGCTGCTGCTGCTGCTGCTGAGTCGCTTCAATCGTGTCCGACTCTGCACTCTTTATCAAAGATCAGTTGACTGTGCTTATGGGGGTCTATTTCTGGGCTGTCTTTGCTGTTGCACTGATATTTGTTTTTATTTTATTTTATTTTTTTCCACCAATGCCACTTTAACTTGATAACTATAACCTTAGAATAAGTCTTGATTGAGTCAGGTAGTTTCAGTTCTCAGACTTTGTACTTCGTCAATATTATGTTGGCTATTTTGGATCTTTTTCTACTCCATATAAACTTTAGGGTATGTTTGTCTATATACATGAGGTTCCCTGATAACTCAGTTGGTAAAGAATCGGCCTGCAATGCAGGAGACCCCAGTTCGATTCTTAGGTTGGGAAGAGCTGCAGGAGAAGGGATAGGCTACCCACTCCAGTATTCTTGAACTTCCCTGGTGGCTCAGCTGGTAAAGAATCCGCCCACAAAGTAGGAGACCTGCGTTCAATCCTTGGGTTGGGAAGATCCCCTGGAGAAGGGAAAGGCTACCTGCTCCAATATTCTGGCTTAGAGAATTCCATGAGAAGTCCATGGGGTTGCAAAGAGTCAGACACGACTGAGCGACTTTCACTTTCACTGTCTATATGCATAAGATAACTTGATGGGATTTTGGTGATTGTATTCAATATATAGACTAAGTTGAGAAGAATTGACATATTACAATGTTGAAAGACTTGTTCTTACCCTTGAAAGTGGAATCTGTATTCAGTTCTTTTTTTTATACTTTTTTTCCTTTCTTAATTTTATTTATTTATTTATTTATTTTTAGCTGTGCTGGGTCTTTGTTGCTACATAGACTTTTCTCTAGTTTCAGTGAGTGGGAGCTCCTCTCTACTTGCAGCTGCAGTGATCTCTCCTGTTGTGGAGCATGGGCTCTAGGGTATGTGGGCTTTAGTAGTTGGGGCGCCTGGACTCATTCGTTGTGGCTCCCAGGTTCTAGAGCACAGGCTCAGTAGTTGTAGCACATGGACTTTGTTGCTCTGTGGCATGTGGGATCTTCCATGATCAGGGGATCAAACTCTTGTCTCTTGCATTGGCAGGTGGATTCTTTTGCTGCCAGAGAAAACCTATTCAGTTTTTAATTTCATTCGTTAAAGTTTTGTAGCTTTCTTCATATAAATCATTTACATATTTTGGTAAATTTATGCCTAAGGACTTCAGGTTTTTTTGGGTGCTGACGTAAATGCTATTTTGTTTTTAGTTTCAGGTTCCACATGTTAATTGTTGGTATATATGAAAAGCACTCACTTTTTATTTCTTTTCTTTTTTATTTTATAGTATTTATTATATTTTTAATCAGTGATTTTTTTCTGGACATAATCACCACTCAAGCAAATGTTATTTATTATTTTTTTTAATTATACATTAATGACAGGACATTTTGATTGGTACATTCTCCAAGGCAATTTGGATGACTTGAACTTGGGGTTAAAGTAGATTTTGCACTTCTTGAGAAAGCTGGTCAGACTCTTTTTCCTCAGATTCCTGTCACTTATTGTCCACCAAAGAAGACGACAGTAATATCAATTCCTTAATTGTTTTCTGGATGATGAATTACTTTTTTTTTTTAGTTTACTATTGTGGTGTCAGAGCACAGAAAGGGCGACTATTCTGTTTTTCAGGTATTATTACACTTTTTAATACTTAAGTGAGATATACACAAATGCAACTAGTAATATATCAATAATTCAGGTTAAGGAGTTGCAAGAAAATGGGGAAAATTTTTGTATTTTTCCCCCTCTTCCATACATAACAAACTCCCTTGGTATGCATCAACCCTCATCTTGTACTGGTGGAGAGCTGCCTTAGTATAATTTTATCTCTTACCCCATTAAGTTGTTTTTCCCATATAAAAGCTATGCTTATTTATTATAAAATTTTAGAAATGTGGGAAAATACAAAGAAGAAAATGAATATCATCTTATATCTACTTCTTTTCTTTTTTTAAAAGTCCCTATCAACCAACTTTAACAAAACATATACTTCTTTTAAGGAGGTTCATTATGTGGTATTTGAAAATATTTATTTCCTTGGACCCAAAATGAATTATATTTCCTTAGACAAAATTCAGGTACAGCAAATTGAAAACTTTACATTTTGTTTAGAGAGAACAGAAAAGCATTCAGGTAAAATAGTTCTAAATGTCACTTCTTTATTTTGACATAGTAATAAAAATACAATTCTAAATTTGTTTGTCAATGTTTCAAATGTCACTCAAATCTTGTTTTTACATGTTTTGACTGAAATATACTGAAAGTCTGTAAAAAAGATTTTACAAAAGGGATTATTTTCTAAGATTACATTTTCATAACTTATGAAAGTTGGTGATGTTTGCAGTACTGCCTAGAGAAGTCATCTGAGTGATTCTGTTGTTTTTCATCATTTCCCCCTGAAGCCAGATAAATCTGTATTGAGAAAACTTTAAATCTCCCTTAACATGACTTTAAGAGTCACCTCTCATAAACTTTTTGGCCTTTTATACATGCTGGGAGGGATTGGGGGCAGGAGGAGAAGGGGACGACAGAGGATGAGATGGCTAGATGGCATCACTGACTCGATGGGCGTGAGTCTGAGTGAACTCCGGGAGTTGGTGATGGACAGGGAGGCCTGGCGTGCTGCGATTCATGGGATCGCAAAGAGTCGGACACGACTGAGTGACTGATCTGATCTGATACAGTTCATGAGGTTCTCACAGAAAGTAAACTGTGCTTTGCCATCCCCTCCTCCAGTGTATCTCATTTTGTCAGAACTCTCTGCTATGGCACATCCGTCTTGGCTGGTCCTGCTTGGCATGGCTCATGACTTCATTGAGTTATGCAAGCCCCTTCACCATGGCAAGGCAGTGATCCTTGAAGGATATAAAGAAAGGTGGGAGAAACATCAACAACCTCAGGTACATGGATGATACCACTCTAATGACAGAAATCAAAGAGGAATTAAGAGCATCTTGATGAGAGTGAAGGAGAAGGCCTCAGACTAAATATTTTAAAAAAGTAAGATCATGACTTCCTCCCCCTACCGCATGGCAGATAAAAGGGGGAAAAGTGGAAGTAGTGACACGTTTCCTCTTCTTGGCTCCAAAATCACTGTGGATGGTGACTGTAGCCATGAAATCAGAAGACGATTGCTTCTTGGCAGGAAAGTGATGACAAACCTACACAGTGTGTTGAAAAGCAGAGAAATTGCTGACAAAGGTCCATATAGTCAAAGCTATGGTCTTCCCAGTGGTCACGTACAGTTTTGAGAGCTGGACCATAAAGAAGTCAGAATACCAAAAAATTGATGCCTTTGAACTGTGGTGGTGAGAAGACTCCTGAGAGTACCTTGGGCAGCAAGGAGATCAAACCAGTCAATCCTAAGGGAGAGTAAACCTGAATATTCAATGGAAGGACTGATGCTTAAGCTGAAGCTCCAGTATTTTGGTAATCTGATGCGAACAGACAACTCATTGGAAAAGTCCCTGATGCTGGGAAAGATTGAGGGCAGAAGGAGAAGAGGGTGTCAGAGGATAAGATGGCTGGACGGCATGTCTGATGCAATGAACATGAACTTGGGCAACCTCCAGGAGATGGTGAAGGACAGGAAGGCCTGACATGCTTCGGTCCATGGGGTCACAAAGGGTCAGATACGACTGGGCAACAACAACAACAACTCATAAACTTTAAACAGTGGGAAAATATTACCAGAGGCAAAAAGAGGAGAAAACACACTTAAGCTTAAGAGGGCATCCATAAAGCTGCCAAGTATCTAATGACATGCAAAAATTATCCAAGTTTCACAGTTCCTTTTCCTGAATTATACAGAAAGCACTTGTATAGTGTAACCCTTTCAGAGCTAAAGTACAGAGAGTTCTTCAGAAGTTATAGTCTCAAACTACCACAGATTTCTTTCCCCTGAGTAAATGTTTGTTTCCCATTTTCACCTGTTCTTGTACTTAACACCTTCCTTCCTTCCTTTCTTTCTATTTGAAGTATAATTGATATACAATATCATATTCATTTCAGGTGTGCCTCATCACAGCTATTTGATATTTAGGTACAATTAAAATGATCCTCTTAATAAATCTAATTACTATGAATCACCATACGAAGTTATTACAATATTATTGGCTATGTACCTTATATGGTAGCTTTCCTCCCCATTACATTTATTTTATAGCTGGAAGTTTGTATCTAATTAATCCCCTTCACTTTTTCACCTGCCTCCCAAACACCCCTTTCCTTTGACAACCACTAGTTTGTTTCCTACACCTGTGAGGCTGTTTCTGATTTTTTTTTTTTGTATTCATTTTGTTTTATAAATTTCACACATAAGTGAAATTATACTCTTATTGTCTTTGTATGACTTGTTTCACTTAGCATAATATACTCTAGGTCCATCCATGTTGTTGCAAATAGCAGAGTTTCTTTCTTTTTATGGCTAAATAATATTCATTATATATATGTGATATATATATATATCACACCATATCTTCTTTATCCATTCACCTATTAATGTACTTGCAGGTTGCTTCTGTAGCTTGGCTATTGGGAATAATGCTACAATGAACATTGTTATGCATATGAATATTTTTCAAATTAGTGTTTCTGTTTTTTTCAGATAAATACCTGTGACTAGAAATGCTGAATCATATGGTACTTCTATTTTTAATTTTTTGAGAAAACTTCATAAAGTTATCCATAGTGCCTGCACCAAGTTATGATCCAATCAGCAGTGTACAAGTGTTCCCTTATCTCCACATTCTTGCCAAAATTTAATGTTTCTTATCTTTTTGATAATAGACCTTCTGACATGTATAAGGGGATATCTCATTATAGTTTTGATTTACATTTCCCTGATGATTAGTGATGTTGAGCATCTTTTCCTATTCCTGTTGGCTATCTGTGTGCACTTTTTCAAAAAATATCTATCCATGTTCTCTGCCCATATTTTAATTAGGTGGTTAATTTTTTACTAAGTTATTTGTGTTCTTTTATATTTTGGAGATTAACTCCTTATTGAAAATATGAATTGCAAACGCCTTATCCCATTAAGTAGGCTGTTTCTGTGTTCTGCTAGTTTTTTCCTTTGCTGTGCATGAAATTTTTAGTTTGAAGAATCCCATTTGTTGGTCATTTTCTTTTATTGCCCTTGCCTGAGAAGGAGAGGACAAAAAGTAATGCTGAGATTGATATCAAAGATGATATTGCCTTTATTTTCTAGGACTTCTATGGTTTCAGGTCTTACATTCAAGTCTTTAATGCCTTTTGAATTTATTTTTGTACATGGTGTGAAATAGTGGTTAAGTTTCATTCATTTCCAAATATTTGTCCAGTTTCCCCAACACTATTTATTGAAGAGATTATCTTCTCTCCATTGTGTATTTTTGCTTCCATTTTTGGAGATTAATTGGCTATAAGTGCATGGATTTATTTCTGGACTCTCTACTATACTCCATTGATGTATATGTCTCTTTTCATGCCAGTATCACACTACTTTGATGATTATAGCTTGTAATAAAATCAGGAGTCATAAATGTCCAGCTTTATTTTCATCTCTGAAGATTGTCTTGGCTATTTGGGGTCTTTTGTGGTTTGATACATACTTTAAGATTCTCATTCAAAAAAAAAAAAAAAGATTCTTGTTCTACCTTGTGAAAATTTCCTTTGGTATTTTGTATTGAATCTATAGATTGATTAGGGTTGTATAGCCATTTTAACAATTTTCATTCTTTTGATCAATGAGTATGGTTTATCTTTCCATTTATTTGTGTCATCTTCCATTCTTTCAGTAACATCTTATACCTTTCAGAGTATAGGTCTTTCACCTCTTTGGTTAAGTTTACTCCTAGGTATTTTATTTTTTTAATGTAAATGAGAGTTTTTTAATTTTAATTTTTATTGAAGTATGGTTTATTTACAATGTTGTGTTATAAATAGTTTCTTGTGTGAAGCACACTATATATATATATAACCATATTCCTTTCCATTGTGGTTTATTACAGGATATTGAATATAGTGCCTTGTGCTATACAGTATGACCTTGGTTTTTTAAATCAATTTTATGTATAGCAGTTTGTATATTTTAATTCCAACATATATTATCCCTTCCCCACCTACCCCTTTTCCCTTCTGGTAACCATAAACTTGCTGTCTGTGAGTCTGTTGTTTCTCTTGTAAATAAGTTTATTTCTGTCATATTTTAGAATCCACATATAAATGATTATGGTATTTGTACTTCTCTTCCTGACTTACATCACTTCATATAATAATACCTAGGTTTATTCATGTTGCTACAAATAGCATTTTTATGGCTGAGTAATACTCCACTGTATATGTGTACCATGTCAAATGTCACATCATATGCCACAACAAAATTCAAAAAGTGAAGATCATGGCATCTGCTTCCATCACTTCATGAATAATAGATGAGGGAAAAAGTGGAAACGATGGCAGATATTATATTCTTAGGGTTCAAAATCGCTGTAGACAGTGGCTGCAGCCACAAAATTAAAAAGATTGATGATCCTTGGAAGATAAGCTATAATAAACTTAGACAGCATATCAAAAAGCAGAGACATCACTTTGCAGAAAAATATCCATGTAGTCAAAGCTATGGTTTTTCCAGTAGATATGTATGGATGTGAGAGTTGGACCAAAGAGAAGGCTGAATACTGAAGACTTAATGCTTTTGAACTGGGGTGCTAGAGAAGACTCTTGAGAGCCCCTTGCACTGCAAGGAGATCAACCCAGTAGATCATAAAGGAAGTTAACCCTGAGTTGTTGTTGGAAGGACTGATGCTGAAGTGGAAGCTCCAATACTTTGGCCACCTGATGTGAAGAGCTGACTCATTGAAAAAGACCCTGATGCTGGGAAACACTGAAGGCATGAGGAGAAGGGGACAACAGAGGATGAGATGGCTGGATGGCACCATTGACTCAATGGACATGAGTTTGAGGAAACTCATGGAGATGGTGAAAGACAGGAAAGCCTCTCTTGCTGCAGTCCATGGGGGTTGCAAAGAGTTGGATATGACTTAGCCTCCTCAGACAACCACTTTGCCTTGTTGCATTTCTTTTTCTTGGGGATGGGTTTTGATCACTGCCTCCTGTACAATGTTATGAATCTCCATCCATAGTTCTTCAGGCACTCTATCTATTAGAGCTAATCCCTTGAATCTATTTGTCACTTCCACTCTATAATCATAAGGGATCTGATTTAGGTCATACCTGAATGGCCTAGCATTTCTCATGATGTACTCTGCATATAAGTTAAATAAGCAGGGTGACAATATACAGCCTTGATGTACTCCTTTTCCTATTTGGAACCAGTCTGTTGTTCTATGTCCAGTTCTAACTGTTGCTTCCTGACCTGCATATAGGTTTCTCAAGAGGCAGGTCAGGTGGTCTGGTATTCCCATCTCTTTTAGAATTTCCCACAGTTTATTGTGATCCACACAGTCAAAGGCTTTGGCATAGTCAATAAAGCAGAAATAGATGTTTTTCTCAAACTCTCTTGCTTTTTCCATGATCCAGTAGATGTTGGCAATTTGATCTTTGGTTCCTCTGCTTTTTCTAAAACCAACTTGAACATCTGGAAGCTCACAGTTCACGTATTGCTGAAGCCTGGCTTGGAGAATTTTGAGCATTACTTTACTAGCATATGAGATGAGTGCAATTGTGTGGTAGTCTGAGCATTCTTTGGAATTGCCTTTCTTTGGGATTCGAATGATAACTGACCTTTTCCAGTCCTGTGGCCACTGCTGAGTTTTCCAAATTTGCTGGCATTTTGAGTGCAGCACTTTCACAGCATCATCTTTCAGGATTTGAAATAGCTCCACTGGAATTCCATCACCTCCACTAGCTTTGTTTGTGATACTTTCTAAGGCCCACTTGACTTCACGTTCCAGGATGTCTGGCTCTAGGTCAGTGATCACACCATCGTGATTATCTGGGTTGTGAAGGTCTTTTTTGTACAGTTCTTCTGTGTATTCTTGCCACCTCTTCTTAATATCTTCTGCTTCTGATAGGTCCATACCTCATGCAAAGAGTTGACTCATTGGAAAAGACCCTGATGCTGGGACGGATTAGGGGCAGGAGGAGAAGGGGATGACAGAGGATGAGATGGCTGGATGGCATCACCGACTCGATGGACATGAGTTTGAGTGAACTCTGGGAGTTGGTGATGAACAGGGAGGCCTGGCGTGCTATGATTCATGAGGTCGCAAAGAGTTGGACACAACTGATCGACTAAACTGAACTGACCTGAACTGAACCGAATGGCCTAGTGGTTTTCCCTACTCTCTTCAATTTAAGTCTGAATTTTACAATAAGGACAAAGACAGTTTTATGTCATTATTACCAATTTTTATACTCTTCAATTAGTTTTCTTTCTTTATTGCATGAGCAAGGACTTCCAGTATGACATTGAAAAGGAATGATGAGAAGGGCATTCTTGCCTTCTACCTGATCTTACTGGGAAAGCATCAAGTTTCTCAATATGAAGTGTGATGTTAGGTGTAGGGCTTTTTGTTGTTTGTTTTTTGTAGCTATTTATTAGATTGAGAAAGTTCTCTTCTATTCCTATATACTATTATTTTTTATCATGAATGAGCATTGGATTTTGTCAATGGTTTTTCTGCATCTATTGATATGATCATGTGATTTTTATTTTTTAGTCTGTTGATAATATGACTTGCATTAATTTATTTTTAATATTAAGCCAGTCTTAAATACTTGGAACAAATCTCACCTACTTGTGGTGCATAATTGATTTTAATGATTTTGGGGGTTTGATATGCTAATGTTTTGTTGATATTTTTTGCACCCATCTTCACTAGAGATACTTTTTTTTCTTTTCTTAATCTTGTAATATATTTTTTTGGTGTTGAAATTAGGGTAATGAGCCCTATTAGTGGCTCAGTGGTAAAGAATCCACCTGCAATGCAGGAGATACATATTTGTTCTCTGGGTCGGGAAGATCCCCTGGAGAAGGAGATGGCAACTCACTCCAATATTCTTGCCTGGGAAACCCCATGGACAGAGGGGTTCAGCAGGCTACAGTCCATGGCATTGCAAGAATCAGACACTACTCAGGGACTAAACACCACCACCAGTGTTGGCCTCAGAGACTGAGTTAAGAAGCATTTCCTTAGCTTCTACCCTCCAACTGAGATTATAAAGAATTGGTATAATCTCTTCCTTTAATATTTGGTAGATTTCTCCAGTGAATCCATCTGGGCATGGTACTTTCTGTTTCAGAAGTTTCTTAATTAGTGACTCGATTTGTTTAGAACATATAGGCCTATTCAGATTATCTGTTTTTCTTTCTATGAATTTGGCTGGTTTGTCTTTCTAGACATTAGTCTGTTTAAGATTATCAGATTTGTTTTCCAGGTGGTGCAGTGGTAAGGAGTCTGCCTCCCAGTGCAAGAAACTCCAGAGACTTGGGTTTGATCCCTGAGTCAGGAAGATCTCCTGGAGTAGGAAATGACAACCTGCTCCAGTATTCTTGCCTGGAAAATCCCACAGACAGAGGAGCCTGGTGGGCTACAGTGTGTAGGGCTACAAAGAGCTGGACAAGACTAAGTGAGCACACACACACATCAAATTTGTGGGGATAGAATTTTTATCAGTTCAGTTCAGTTGCTCAGTCATGTCCGACTCTTTGTGACCCCATGAATCACAGCAGGCCAGGCCTCCCTGTCCATCACCAACTCCCGGAGTTCACTGAGACTCACATCCGTCAAATCAGTGATGCCATCCAGCCATCTCATCCTCTGTCATCCCCTTCTCCTCCTGCCCCCAATCCCTCCCAGCATCAGAGTCTTTTCCAACGAGTCAACTCTTTGCATGAGGTGGCCAAAGTATTGGAGTTTCAGCTTTAGCATCATTCCTTTCAAAGAAATCCCAGGATTGATCTCCTTCAGAATGGACTGGTTGGATCTCCTTGCAGTCCAAGGGACTCTCAAGAGTCTTCTCCAACACCACAGTTCAAAAGTATCAATTCTTCAGCGCTCAGCCTTCTTTAAGTCCAACTCTCACATCCATACATGACCACTGGAAAAACCATAGCCTTGACTAGATGGACCTTAGTTGGCAAAGTAATGTCTGGTTTTGAACATGCTATCTAGGTTGGTCATAACTTTTCTTCCAAGGAGTAAGCATCTTTTAATTTCATGGCTGCAGTCACCATCTGCAGTGATTTTGGAGCCCAAAAAGATAAAGTCTGACACTGTTTCCACTGTTTCCCTATCTGTTTCACCTAGAGCCAGACATCCTGAAATGTAAAGTCAAGTGGGCCTTAGAAAGCATCACTATGAACAAAGCTAGTGGAGGTGATGGAATTTCAGTTGAGAATTGTTTATAGTGTCCCTTTATTATTCTCATAATTTCCATGGAATCTGTGGTTGTCTTCTCTTTCATTTCTGATGTTACTAATTTATGCCACTTCTCTCTTTTATTTATCCTGGCTAAAGTCTTATTGATTTTATTAATTGTTTCAAAGAACCAGCTTTTGGTTTTGTTTATTTTTTTTCAAGGAATTTCCTTTTTGCAGTTTTACTTATTTCTGTCTTAATATTTGTAATTTCTTTTCTTTCTCATTTTGGATTTAATCCCCCCCCCTCCTTTTTTCTAGTTTCTTAATCTGGAAATTTACATGATTGATTTTAGATCTTCTTTTCTAACATATGTATTCAATGCTATAAATGTCCCTCTATTCTCTGCATTTACTATATCCAACACATTTTGGTAAGTTGTATTTTCATTTTTTCCCCAAAATATTTTATTTCTCTTGACTTTTCTGCTTTGATGCATGAGTTATTTAGACGTATGTTGTTTACTGTTCAATTCACTGTGGATTTTTCATTTATCTTTCTTATAGCAATTCCTAGATTAATTCCATTGTGGTCTGAGATCAGATATTGTATAAGTTTTATTATTTAAATTTGGTAAGAATTGTTTTTTTTAATTAATTTATTTTTTATTAAAGGATAATTGCTTTACAGAATTTTGTTGTTTTCTGTCAAACCTCAACATGAATCAGCCATAGGTATACATATATCCCCTTCCTTTTGAACCTCCCTCCCATCTCCTGCCCCATCTCACCCCTCTTGGTTGATACAGAGCCTCTGTTTGTGTTTCCTGAGACATACAGCAAGTTCCTGTTGGCTCTCTATTTTACATATGGTAATGTAAGTTTCCATGTTACTCTTTCCGTACATCTCACCCTCTCCTTCCCTCTCCTCATGCCCATAAGTCCATTCTCTATGTCTGTTTCTCCATTGTTGCCCTGCAAATAAATTCTTCAATACCATTTTTCTAGATTCTGTATATATGCATTAGAATATGGTATTTATCTTTTTCTTTCTGACTCACTTCACTTTGTATAATAGGTTCTAGGTTCATCCACCTCATTAGAACTGACTCAAATGTGTTCCTATTAATGGCTAAGTAATATGGCAGTAAGAATTGCTTTATAACCCACAATTTGGGCTATTTTGGTTTATGTTTAGTGTAAACTTAAGATGAATGTGTATTCTGCTATTGTTGGATATAGTAGTCTATAAAAAATGTCATTCATACTGAGTTAATTGATAATGCTGTTAAGTTCAACTACATCTTTACTGATTTTTGCCTGCCGAGTCTGTCCATTTTGGATAGAAAGATGTTGGAGTCTCCAATTGTAATAGTGGATTCATCTATTTCTCTTTGTCATCGTCATGTTTTTTTTTTTTTAATATATTTATTTAATGGGAGGCTAGTTACAATATTGTGATTTTTTTTTTTTTGCCATACATTGACATGGATCAGCCACAGGTGTACATGTGTCCCCATATTCTGAACCCCCTTCCCGCCTCCCTCCCCATCCCATCCCTCTGGGTTGTCCGAAAGCCCTGGCTTTGAGTGCCATGCTTCATGCATCAAACTTGCACTGCTCTTCATGTTTTTGCTAGTTGATGCATGTTTTTTGCATGCATCGAACTTCCACATCTTGTCAGTTTTTGCTTCAGGTATTTTGACACTATTCTGTTAGTCATATATTGGGTTGGATTGGCCAATAACTTTGAGTTTTTCATAGGATCATGAAGTGAAAGTGAAAGTTGCTCAGTTGTGTCCGACTCTGCAACCCCATGGACTATAAAGTCCATGGAATTCTTCAGGCCAGAATACTGGAGTAGGTAGCCTTTCCCTTCTCCAGGGGATCTTACCAACCCAGGGACTGAACCCAGGTCTCCCACATTGCAGGCAGATTCTTTACCAGCTGAGCCACAAGGGAAGTTCAGGAATACTGGAGTGGGTAGCCTATCCTTTCTCCAGTGAATCTTCCTGACCCAGGAATTGAACCAGGGTCTCCTGCAATGCAGGTGGATTCTTTACCAAACTGAGGTAACAGGGAAGCCCATAGGATCATATGGAAATACCCAAACTAACTTTTTGGTTAACCCAAATACATGTTAAAAATTATATCTAATTATATCTTCTTGGAGAAGTCACCCTTTTATCACTTTTTAATGCCCTTCTTTATCCCTGATATCTTTTCTTATTTTGAAGCTTGTTTTGTCTGAAATTAATATAGCGACTCCTGTTTTCCTTTGATGAGTGTTAGCATAATATGTTTTCTCCATCCATTTAGTTTTAATTTATATGTGTTTTTTATATTTAGATGGGTTTCTTGTAAGCAACGTATGATTATTTTTGATCCACTCTGACAATCTCTTTTAATTTGTGCTTTTAGACCTTTAACATTCAAAATGATTATTGATATAGTTGGATTAATGTGGACCATTTTTGTTACTGCTTTGCATTCATTGCTTTGTTCTTTATTGTTATTTTTGTCTTCCACTATTTTTCTGCCTTTTATGGTTTTAGTTGAGCGCTTTTTATAATTCCATATTCTCTCCTTTCTCAGCACATGTTTTATTTTTTAAAGTAATTGCTCTGGAAATTGCAGAACACATTTATAAGCAATCTAAGTCTACTTTTAATTAACTATTATGGGTAGTGTGAATATCTTATAGCTACAAAATACTGCTAATATCTTTCATCTCTTGTGTCATTGTTGTCATTCATTTCACTTATATATAAGTATGCATAAACATATATATGTATATACATATATTAATATATACACATAAACATACACAATAAAAGTTACTACTATTAATATTTTGAAGAATTTTTAAAATTTTAATTTTATCATTTTGGAAAAAAATGTTAGCTTAATTAAGAATAAGTAAAATAGAAGTTTTGTTTTACCTTATTTTTTCTTCTTCAATTCTCTTTCTTTATGTTTATTATTCTCCTTCTCTCCAAAGAACTGTTAACATTTCTTGCAAGACAAGTCTACTGTCAAAAAAGTTCCTCAATTTTTGTTTGACTGATAAAGTCTTTATTTCTCATCTAGTTCTGAAGGATAATTTCACAGGTTACAGAATTCCATATTGGTGGGGTATTTTTTCTCTCAATACTTTAAGTGTTTCACTCTGCTTTCTTCTTGCTTTCATGGTTTTTGAGAAGTCAGATGTTATTTTTATTTTGTTTCTCTTTAGGTAAGGCATTTATCCAATGTTTGGTTTCTTTCAGGATTTTTTCTTTATTTTTGATTTTCTATAGTTTGAAGATGAGGTGCATAAGTGTCTGTTTTTGTATTTATCCTGCTTGGTGTTCTGGGTTTCCTTCCTGAGTTTGTTGTCTAACATGAACTTGGGGAAAATTCTTAGTCATCATTGCTTCAAATATTTCTTCTTTCCCCTTTCACTTTTATTTCTTCTGACATTTCTATTACATGCAAGTTACCCCACCATCCATGGATATTGTGTTCGGGTTTTTTCAATCTGTTCTGTTTGCTTTTTTGGTTTCAAGGATTCTGGCTTTATGTTGATAGCTCAGATAAACTTTCCTTATTTGTGTCTAGTCTAATTAGTCCATCAAAGGCATTTTTCATTTCCGTTACAGGTTTTTTTTTTTTTTTAATCTCCAGCATTAGTTTTAGTTCTTTCCTAGGATTTTCATCTCTCTGCTTACATGGACCATCTGTTCTCACTTGCTGTCTACTTTATCCATAATTCATATTTGTTTTAAATTCCTGGGCTGATAATTCCAAAGCCCTGCCATATCTGGTTCTAATGCTTACACTGTCTTTTTATTTTTATTATTATTATTTTTTTAATTTATCTACAAAGCATTCCCCAAAAAAGAATTTTGTCTTTTTAAAAATTATTTTTTTGGGGAATGCCTTGTAGTTTTTTACATGATAGCCAGAAATGTTATACTGGATGAAAGAAGCTGCTGTAAATAGGCCTTTAGTCGTGTAGTTCTGAGATGTAGGGGAGTTGAAGTGTTATTTACTCCTGTGTTACAGCACTGGCCTTTTATCTAGTCTCTGCCTGTGGTTTGTAAATGCCACAAGTGTTTCTCAGTTTTCTCTCCCCTCTTCAATGGGAGAAGATGGCTAGAGTTGGCTAAAGTTGGGCATTTCCTTCCTAGGTAAGCTAGGATAATACCCCAGGAGATTAGACTCTGGTTAATTAGTTTCCCCGAGAGCAGACTTTGTTAAGAACAAAGTGCTCTGGGTATTTCAAAATGGTTTCTTTTTCCCCTCCTCCTAAAAGAAATATGAGGGAATTTTTCTCTGGTATTTACTGTGGAAATCTGGCTGAGCTCCTAGAGGTAAATTTCACCAATTTGTGACTACTCTTCCACCCCATTCCCTTTACTGGGATTCCCTGGAGTTGTCCACCCTCATGCTTCAGTGATTTATCAATTAAAATTCCATTTTCCTGCCCCAACACCAGTTTCCACAGCAGTTTCTGCTCATAAATCTCTGCCTTGGTAAACTATGACTTTCTGTATTTGCTGGTCTGCCTTTCCAATCTTGGGAGCAATGGTTTGCCTTGTATCCAGCCTCTGTCTTATGAATACAAGAGGAGCTGCTGGTCTTTCAATCTGTTTGGCTTTTCACTTGTGATTAGAATGAAGTGGCAACTTCTGAGCTCCTTGCATGTGGAACCAGATTGGCTTTTTGCTTATTTTTTTAATTGGTGCCTTAACTTTCTTGAGTTTCCCAAGCTTAAAGGAAAGTTTTAGAAAAAAATCTGTAAACTATCCTTAGGCAACCAGTTAGAAAAGTATTTTCTATGCATTTATTGCCAAACTACTTGAATGAGCCAACTACATTCACTTCTTCATTTTCCATCATTTAGTACAATCTACTACACCACCACTTTATGAAGACAGTATTTGTTAGTATTAGCAATAACCTGCTGCTGCTGCTGCTGCTAAGTCGCTTCAGTCATGTCTGACTCTGTGCGACCCCATAGACGGCAGCCCACCAGGCTCCCCCGTCCCTGGGATTCTCTAGGCAAGAACACTGGAGTGGGTTGCCATTTCCTTCTCCAATGCTAACTGCCAAATCAGTGGTGTATTTCAGCATATTATTTAACCTTTCCAAATCATGAGGTAATGCTGCCCCTCTCTTCTTGAAATTCTACTCTCTTCCATTTAGTGACAATTTGCTTCTAATTCACACTTTTTTTCTGGTTTTCATGTTCAAGATACTAACTTTCCACTAGCCCTTCTACCTGAAAGCCCCACAACACTTAAAACTAAACATATTCCCCAAATGACTGTATGGTGACCTGCTCTCATCCTTACTCCTCAACTTATGCCTGGGTCTCCTTTATTCCTCCTGCATTTAATGATGGAGATTGTCAGCCTCTGCCTGTTTTTTGCCTTTACCAGGCTTCTCTTGTTAGAACTGAGTCTACTGTCTCCCATGTGCAGATTTTGCCACATGTCTCTTTGTGAACTAGTTTTAATTAAGGCAAGGAAACTATCAATAGTCTCAGAGACATATTCAGGACGAGTTATACTCTCAAATCTGGGACTTAGTGGTGCAGTCATCCTAAGATTTTTCTACTAAACCCTCTGGGTTATCTCATCCATAGAAGTGAGTACCCATTTTTGTCCTTCTTCCTAGGCTTTTCCAGGCTCTTTTCCCAAAGCTTCTCCCACTCTATTCTTTCATTCTCATTTCATTCTCCATGGAAACTTTCTAAATTGTAAATTCTGCCACATTATTTTTTTTCTTTAAATTCTTTTTCCACATAGGTTATTATAAAATATTGAGTGTAGTTCCCCGTGCTATACAGGAGGTCATTTCTGGTTATCTATTTTAAATATAGCATTATTCTTCTGTTTAAAAGCCTTATATAATTCCCTTTAGTTTATTATTGTATATGATTAAGAAGCTTAACATTTTTAAACAGTTATAATCTTATTTTTAAAATTTCTTTTGTTTGTTTATTTTTGGCCTTTCTGGATCTTCCTTACTGCCCATGGACTTTCTCTGGTTGTGGGAAGTGGAAGCTATTCTCTAGTACTGATGGGTGGGCTCCTCATTGCAGTGGCTTCTCTTATTGCAGAGCATGGGCTCTAGGCATGTGGGCTTCAGTAGTCGCAACTTGTAGGCTCCAGAGCACAGGCTCTGTAGTTGTGTCACATGGGTTTAGTTGCTCCACGTCATGTGGAATCTTCCAGGGATCAAACCTGTGTTCCTTGCATTGGCAGGCGGATTTTTTACCACTGGACCTTCAGGGAAACCTTAACATTTTAATAGCCATGTGTCCAAGCACTAGTGTCATTCCTTGGAACAACTCCCCAGATGCCTAATACATAGTTTTCACTTTCCATATTTTATTGGTGTGGGTGCTGGTAATCCCTATAGTAGGCATTTCTGGGTAAACAATATAATTAAAAAGCTGTTGTTTCCCAGTCAAAGTTTCTGATACAGTAGGTAGGTGCATGCTCAACACTTCAAAACAGTTAAATTTGAAGCTATAGCAATTTATAATCAGCCCTAAAACACCCTCTCATTTAGGATCTTGCAGATCATATGATGGGACATGTCCCCGTAAATAGACATTGGCTTGGGATGTCATCAGCTCAATGGCAAGGAAGTTTAGATTGATGTGTAAGTACTGATATCAATGGCACCCCACTCCAGTACTCTTGCCTGGAAAATCCCATGGATGGAGGAGGCTGGTAGGCTGCAGTCCATGGGATCGCGAAGAGTCGGACACGACTGAGCAACTTCACTTTCACTTTTCACTTTCATGCATTGGAGAAGGAAATGGAAACCCACTCCAGTGTTCTTGCCTGGAGAATCCCAGGATGGGGGAGCCTGGTGGGCTGCGGTCTATGGGGTCGCACAGAGTCGGACACTACTGAAGCGACTTAGCAGCAGCAGCAGCAGCAGTGAGAGAATTTATATAATATATAGTATCTCCATGTTTAAACAGAGTTGACATCAGGAGGTCAGAGAACCGGGAGAACTGGGTCAGCCAGTGGAGGTAATATTACCCTAGCTATAGAGAGTAGAGAAGACATGGATCATGGGAAAGAGGTATAACTCACCAGTGCAAGGCTGGATGTGATGCACATATTAAAAATAGGAAGCAGAGTGGAGACCTAACTAGTTGGGAAAGGCACTGTTATGACAGTACATGAGCAGAATATGCGGAGGCTCTGTGGGCTAGGGCCTCTGATTCAGCTTAACCTTTGCAAACCATTACATCTATTGGGACAGGGAAGAAATCCGACAAGAACTGCTCTCGTCAGCTTTGTAGGAGATTAATGGCTAGAACTTAATAAAAATGGGCTCGTTCTAGACACTACTTTTCCCTTGGAAGAATACCAGCTTCTTGAAAAATAGTCAAATCTCTCCTAGTTTGTGAAATACAGTTCATAATGCTAAGGTTTTCATAGAATATGCCTACAGTTCAAGGTGAATCCCATCACATGCTAATGAAGTTCTAAATACTATGGTATTGTTGCAAACATTTCTATGAATTTAAAGCATGCTCTTTATAAATCAAATTTGCAAGAGTATATTTCTCTCAGGGCTTCCCAGATAGCACTAGTGGTAAAGAACCCACCTGTCAATGCAGGAGATGGTAAGAGAAGCAGGTTTGATCCCTGGGTTGGAAGATCCCCTGGAGGAGGGCATGGCAACCTACTCCAGTATTCTTGCTTGGGGAATCCCATGGACAGAGGAGCCTGGCTACAGTCCGCGGGGTTGCAAAGAGTCGGGGATGACTGAAGCGACTTGAAAGTGAAAGTGAAAGTCGCTTAGTTGTGTCTGACTCTTTGCGACCCCCATGGACTATACAGTCCATGGAATTCTCCAGGCCAGAATACTGGAGTGGGTAGCCTTTCACTTCTCCAGCGGAGCTTCCTGACCCAACTTAACACGCAGTAAGTAACTTCATATTTCTCTTAAAACTGTAAAACTATGTTTTGGAATTTTTCATTTTACAATAATTTCTTGCTATGTGTTTTTCATTGCCAAAGAATAAAATATTAAGAGTGATCAAATCTAAATAAACATGGTGAGTATTCTAGAAGAGTTAACCCAAGGACGGCTTGAGGCAAAAGGGAAACTATTTAACTGAGAGAAATTTTATTGCACCTCTTACAAAACACTATATGTGTTATCCTTTCCAGAGACAGTAGTCAAATCTCCTTAGTATGGCTAAGAACAGGGACTTTATCTCCTTAACACCCACTAGTGGTTCCTTACTTACAGTAGCATATTCAAACTTCTTGAGGATACTCAAGTGCTGAACACAGCAGGTTAAAACATATTTACTATGTGTAAAATAACATCACATAGATAAGTGAATATTGTGTTTATGACCTCCAAATACAACATAGACAAATGGTTCTTCAAGAATAGACTTTTGCATTTCGAAGTTATGGGCAGCTGGAAATGGTTATCTAAATATTTGCCATACATGTATTTATGGCCATTAAATCCACAGATTTTTAAAACTCCTAGACTGATAAATACATATGCAGTATACATATATATCATGGCAAGACAACTGTTTAATGAGAAATGTAATTTTCTCTAGATAAAAAATTTAACCTATGATATACTACACATCCAGCATAAAAGAAAAGCATGCTTAAAGGCAAATTAAGTTACAAATTAACAAAAGAGTTTGACAATAAAGAATACAGAATATCCAACATTTTCCAGATTTCCTCTCTATTGCCTGAAGACTTAGAGTCCTGTTGTATAAGTGAGAGAGTGGTTCAAGGTTTAAAAAAAAAAAAAATTTCTGTAGAAAGAACTGCTTCAGACCTTCTAGCAGGCTTTACAAAGCTAATATTGAATATTTTGCATAAAATAAAATAAAGCCCACATACATTTTAACAGGCCAGGCTTTAAAAAATTAATTTGATGATCATAATGTATGTCAATTAATTCATTAATTAATGATTATGAACATCAAAATACTAAAAATTACTGAAAATAAGATAACATTATGAAGACTTTTTCATAAAGTCCAGTTTTAATATACTTTATAACTATTTGTATACAATGATTACATTGTATGATTACATGTATACATGTAATACAATGATTAATACAATGATTGCAACTAGCTTTTTATTAATAGTACCTTATAGTACACAAAGTACTTTCATATATATTGCTTCATTTATATCTATATTCAAATTTGTAATTGAAATAAAAGCTTGCTGCTGCTGCTGCTAAGTCATTTCAGTTGTGTCTGACTCTGTGTGACCCCATACATGGCAGTTCAGTGCAATTTTTTCTGTTCTGGCTTTAGAAGACATCCTAAGGGAAGGACTTGTGCACACTATTGGTTTCATTTCAGCATTACTCTTTAAAGAAATATATAAAAAAAGAAAGATATAAATAATCAGAAGAAAACCGAACAAGTATGAATTATGTGACCATGAGTTCTTCATTACATGTCATTATATGTCGTTCTGTCAAATGCAGTCAACCAAAGACATGGCCAAATATAATACACCTTGATATTCAACTTACCTTGAAATCACTTAAGAATTGATGAAGGTAAGGACAAAGGATGTGCACATAATTAATGGATCATAGTGCTAAAAGTTTAAAAAATTGTTTTGGAATAATGAATGCTATCCATGGGTGAAAATAACAAAAAGTGGTTATAATATAGAATGATAACCTGGATATCTTGCCTCTTTAAGGTCGGCAGTTGCATTAGTCCAGTAGGTCTCCAATAGTTCACTCCCATCACACTTTTTAGAAAATTTCAGCACTTCTTTTTCCAGACTTTAGATAAGCAGTAGAAATGTGCAATCTGCTAAGATGAAAATATACACAGATTCATACACATATATGCTATTTAGTGTTTATATCACAAAACAATTAAAATATCTAGTTACTTCTTCTGCATAGCTACTGGTAACTTTGAAGGAAATAAGAATCAGTTAATAAAATAATGCAAATAGTAGCCATAGATGTAATCAGCCAGCTTTTCCTCCATGGCCTGTAAATTCTCCAGCAAGGTGTTCTTGTGGATGGAGAGATGGAAAAATCACTGTTTTGGGTATTCTTAAATAAGCAAACAAATGCTTTTGTTCTGTATTTCTTCAAAACATTAAAACATATATCACATTTATTCTATTAAGAGTAAAATTCCTTTTTCCTGTATTATTTCTCATGGAGTGAGTATATAGAGAAAACATTTGCTGGCCAGGATACCATCTATAACATATTATGCTCATCTTTTTAAAAGCTATTTTTCTAGACTGAAAATGTGGTTTGAGAGGAGAAAAATTTTTCCAGGCTGAAAATATAGCTTTGTGTGGGGGTGGGGAGAAGGTGGATCACATGTGGGGAGACTGCATCGTTTGGGAAGGTGAAATAAATTGCCATTTAAAAATATGAAAATAGTTTATTTGTATAGATGTATGTTAATTTCTTAATATAAAAACCAATTTGTACAAAATACTGTATTAAAACAGTATCCAAAGTTTCCCATTCTAAACACTTTATTGCCAAAGAAACACCTTCAGAGAGGATCAATATCTGTGAATAATGAATCCTCAAAAGAAAGGCTTTAATTTTCAAATATTTCTGCTTTTTAATTTGAATTAGAATTGTTTCCATGTCCCTATGTGTATATGCAATCATTTACATACAAGCATTTTTTAAAAAAGGGCTTCCCTGCTAGCTCAGCTGGTAAACAATCCACCTGCAATGCAGGAAACCCTGGTGCAATTCCTGGGTGGGGAAGATCCCTTGGAGAAGGGATAGGTTACCCATTCCATTATTCTTGAGCTTCACTGGTGTCTCAAATGGTAAAGAATCTGTCTGCAATGTGGGAGACCTGGGTTTGGTCCCTGGGTTGGGAAGATCCCCTTGAGGAGGGTATGGCAACCCACTTCAGTATTCTTGCCTGGAGAATCCCCATGGACAGAGGAGCCTGGTGGGGTACAGTCTGTGGGGTTAAGAATTGGACATGACTGAGTAACTAAGCACAGCACATTGTTAAAAATAAAATAAATTTCCTCAGTGTCTCAGATTTGAAGAGACTACACACAATCACTGAGATGTAGTCATAGTCATATCCAAAGTTTGTGCTATTAATATATTTCTTGTAAGAGAAAACTACTAAATCAACCAGTTTTTCACTCAAGGGGGCTGTGAAAGGGGATGAGATGACAGTGTAAATTATAGGATTTGTTTTTTTTAATTTAAATTTATTTATTTTAATTAGAGGCTAGTTACTTTTTATATTGCACATAAATTGAGCAAAAAAAAAAAAAAAATCCATCAAGCTAGGCTTCAGCAATATGTGAACTGAGAACTTCCAGATGAACTAGAAGTTCTAGAGAACTTCTAGAACAAGCTAGATTGAGAAAAGGCAGAGAAACCAGAGATCAAATTGCCAACATTTGCTAGATCATAAAAAAAGCAAGGGAATTCCAAAAAAAAAAAAAAAAAAAACCTCCTTCATTGACTACCTTAAGGTCTTTTAATGTGTGGATTACAACAGACTGGAAAATTCTTAAAGAGATGGGAATACCACACACCCTTACCTGTATACAGGTTTCCTGAGAAGCCTATATGCAGGTCAAGAAGCAACAGTTAAACCAGACAATGAACTGGTTTAAAATTGGGAAAGGAATATATCAAGGCTGTATATTGTCACCCTGCTTATTTAACTTGTATGCTGAGTACATGATGGAAAATGCCAGGCTGGATGAATCACAAGCTGGAATCAAGATTGCTGGAAAATATCAATAATCTCAGATATGTAGATTATACCACCCTAATGGCAGAAAGTGAAGAGGAATTAAGGAACCTCTTGATGAAGTGAAGGAGCAGAGTGAAAAGCCAGCTTAAAACTCAACATTCAAAAAACTAAGATTATGGTATCTATTCCCATCACTTCATGGCAAATAGATGAGGAAAAAGTGAAAACTGTGACAAATTTTGTTTCCTTGGGCTCCAAAATCACTGTGGATGGTGATTGCAGCCACAAAATTAGAAGATGCTTGCTCTGTAGAAGAAAAGCTATGACAAACCTAAACAGAGTATTAAAAAGCAGAGACAAAACTTTGCCAACAAAGGTCCATAGAGTAAAAAATACGGTTTTTCCAGTAGTCATGTACAGATGTGAAATTTGGACCATAAAGAAGGCTGAGCACTGAAGAATTGATGCTTTCCAATTGTGGTGCTGGAGAAAACTCTTGAGATCCCTTGGACTGAAGAAGATCAAACCAGTCAATCCTAAAGGAAATCAACTCTGAATATCCATTGGAAGGATTGATGCTGAAGCTGGAGCTCCAATACTTTGGCCACCTAATGCAAAGAGCCAAATCACTGGAAAAGACCCTGATGATGGGAAAGACTGAGGGCAAGAGGAGAAGGGGGCGATTGAGGATGAAATGGTTGGATGGCATCACTGACTCAATAGACCTGAGTCTAAGCAAACTCTGGGACATAATGAAGGACAGGGAAGCCTGGCGTGCTGCAGTTCATGGGGTTTCAGAGTCAGATATGACTTGCCAACTGAAAAACAACCAAGTGTGTTAGTTCTTTGGAGCTTCTGTAACAAAGTACTACAAACTGGGTAACTTAAAAGTATATTTAATCCCTTGTGCTTATGAAAGCTGGAAAGATAAATGGAAGGTGTTGACAGGGCCAGGTTTGTTCTGAGGCTTTAGAGGCAGACCTTTGCATTGTCCTAGCTTCTGGTGGTTGCAGGCAATTCTTGCTCTTCCTTGACTTGTAGCTGCATCATCTAAACTCTGCCTCCTTCACATGACTGTATTTTCCTCCTCCTCATAAGAATGTATTGCATAACTACCCCACACCAGTAAACACTTGTATTAACTGAGTTAATTACAGTTGAAATGATTTATTTTCAAATAAGGTCTAATCCTGAGGTTCTAGGAAAGACATGAAATCTTGGCTGACAATCTTCAAAAACTCTTGTATTAACTGAGTTAATTACAGTTGAAATGATTTATTTTCAAATAAGTTCTAATCCTGAGGTTCTAGGAAAGACATGAAATTTTGGCTGACAATCTTCAACCTAGCACACTGAGCAATCAAAATCATCTTTTTGTAACATTTATCATTGGTTAAAAAAAAATACCTTGAATTGAAGACCATGTGGTTAATATCATGAAATGTCACTTCTACTTTTAGGTTACAGTAAGTCCATGTGTCAAAAATTTATTGAAATCTTGAGATGGTACTTTATTCAATATGGGCTGAAGAGTATATAAAATTACTGATACAAATGAACAGATCCATTTATTATAATTGCCTTTATATGTTTGATAAAAGAGAAATAAAATTTGGGCCCAAAAATGGAAGAAGTGTTAATGGGATTAATAAGTCTGTGGATGGGAATAGTAGCTGAAGAACAACAGCTGAAAACAGTAGGCATGTATAAGCAGGTATTTGAAAAAATTCATTTTTTACGTATTTGGATAAGATATTATTAATAAATTCAGGTGTATCTCAAGGTAACTATCCTTATTCAATTATTGTTTAATATGTATTTATTAAATATCAACTAAAATGCAGAGGAACCAAAGATCAAATTGCCAATATCCGCTAGATCATCAAAAAAACAAGAGTTCCAGAAAAACATCTATTTCTACTTTATTGACTATGCCAAAGCCTTTGACTGTGTGGCTCACAATAAACTGTGGGAAATTCTTCAAGAGATGGGAATACCAGACCACCTGACCTGCCTCTTGAGAAACCTATATGCAGGTCAGGAAGCAACAGTTAGAACTGGACATGGAAAAACAGACTGGTTCCAAATAGGAAAAGGAGTACGTCAAGGCTGTATATTGTCACCCGGCTTATTTAACTTATTTGCAGAGTACATCATGAGAAATGCTGGGCTGGAAGAAGCACAAGCTGGAATCAAGATTGCCAGGAGAAATATCAATAAGTTCAGATATGCAGATGACACCACCCTTATGGCAGAAAGTGAAGAGGAACTAAAAAGCCTCTTGATGAAAGTGAAAGAGGAGAGTGAAAAAGTTGGCTTAAAGCTCAACATTCAGAAAACGAAGATCATGGCATCTGGTCCCATCACCTCATGGGAAATAGATGGGGAAACAGTGGAAACAGTGTCAGACTTTATTTTTTTGGGCTCCAAAATCACTGCAGATGGTGATTGATGCTTACTTCTTGGAAGAAAAGTTATCACCAACCTAGATAGCATATTGAAAAGCAGAGACATTACATTGCCTACAAAGGTCCATCTAGTCAAGGCTATGGTTTTTCCAGTGATCATGTATGGATGTGAGAGTTGGACTGTGAAGAAAGCTGAGTGCCAAAGAATTTATGCTTTTGAACTGTGGTGTTGGAGAAGACTCTTGAGAGTCCCTTGGACTGCAAGGAGATCCAACCAGTCCATTCTGAATGAGATCAGCCCTGGGATTTCTTTGGAAGGACTGATGCTGAGGCTGAAACTCCAGTACTTTGGCCACCTCATGCGAAGAGTTGACTCATTGGAAAAGACTCTGATGCTGGGAGGGATTGGGGGCAGGAGAAGAAGGGGATGACAGAGGATGAGATGGCTGGATGGCATCACCAACTCGATGGATGTGAGTTTGAGTGAACTCCGGGAGATGTTGATGGACAAGGAGGCCTGGCGTGCTTCAATTCATGGGGTTGCAAAGAGTTGGACACGACTGAGCGACTGAACTGAACTAATATGTATAGCTCTACTTAGGTACCATGCAGTACAGAGAGAAGTTTAAATGTGTTTTTTATTTCTACTCCCAAATTTTAGAAAACTTTTACATCCTAGAATCTACAGTGATAGCAACCTAAATTATGAAGGAATGAAGATGTCTCCCTAGTCCTTTGACTTAAAAAGCAGTTTTAATAGTTGCATATAAAGCCTAAATTATGAAAAGGCAGTGAGAAGCAGTATGTCATTAAATCTCACAACTTTTAATTATGTCTGGTGTTCAAAAGCAGAACAAATTTATAGATGTCTAATAACTTCATATTGAACTAGTATAGAATTTTAAAGTGAATTGTGCAGTGTTCTGCTGTCTTTCTTTTTTCCTAATGTACTTGTCAGAACACAGAACAATTTTTCACTGTCATGAAAACATACTTATTTTCCAATAGTTTTTGCTGAGGGAATTTATATTTCAGCAGAATATTTGTATGAAGTAAGTGCTCATATGATTGTTTAAGGGGTCAGGGAATTTAGTTGTATTTTAGGCTACTTCCTTCAGTTAGTGAAAACTTTTTTGCAGGTTTATGGGTCATTTCAAGTTCTTACTTCAATATTTTAACCTGAAAGAATTACCATTTTGAAAATGTGGTGCATTTTAGGAAAGTTTAAAGAGAATTGGGTTCCAAATTATTGAAAAATATAAAGGTGAATTTGTTTTCTTCTACCTACATGATTTGAAGAAGCATTCATATGAATGACATGGTGTTGAGTAACAGGATGGTGTATTTTGCATATAGACTAACTGAAACAATAGCAAAATTAATTTCTTACAAGTTCATAGTCAAGAAAATGTTGTCAGATCCTGGATTTTTCACATTACTTAATTTAAGTGACAATAAATGACAAAGAATATGTATTAACTTTAATGTTAATTAACTTATCTATTAAGTTGTTCATTCAGTGAGTTTGTAGTGAATGTATATTCTGAAGCAGCCATTGTTCTGTATACTTGGGATATATCAGGGAGAAAAACATTTTCTTATTCAAGGAGCTTACTTTCCAGTATCAAGGAGACAATGAAATATAAACATAATAAATAAGCAAAATTATATAGTTTATAGAAGGATTATGAGTATTAAGGAAAAAGAAAAAATAGAGGACGTAAGGGGAAGAGAGTGTGACATGTGGGGATGTTTGCTTTATTTTACTACATAGAATCATGTGGATAGACTGCCCTAAGAGTTTGAAATTCGAGCACAAATTTGGAAATCGATGCAGGAGAAGAGTATTCAAGTGAAAGCATTAAGTGATCACTCTAAGGCAGGGTGTCTGAGGTCAGCCAGGAGGCCAGTGTGACTGGAATAGAGTGGGTGAAGGATAGAAGGGTGGAGACCAGGTCAGAAAAGGGAGAGGAGAGCCAGGCTAAGCAGGGTCTGCTAGGTATGCCGTGGAGAGACATTACACTTACTCTGAGTTAACAGAGAATCATTCTCATCAGATGTGGCTTCATTTCTAACTTTTTGAAATTTTTAATTGGAAGATAATTGCTTTACAATGTTGTGTTGGTTTCTGCCATACAGCAATGTGAATGTGTATATAATCAATGTGAATATATACACTACCATTGTGTAAAATAGATAGCTAGTGGAAAGCTGCTATACAATATGGGGAGCCAAGCCAGGGGGTCTGTGGTGACTTAGAAGTGTTGGATGGTGAGGGGAGGGAGGCTCACAAAAGAAGGGATATACATATATATGGACATGGGTTTGGGTGGACTCTGGGAGTTGGTGATGGACAGGGAGGCCTGGTGTGCTGCAGTTCATGGGGTCGCAAAGAGTCAGACACAATTGAGCAACTGAACTGAACTGACATATATATATACCTAAGGTGTGACTGGATCTTATTCATGTGCTACTGGGTGACTAGGGAAGTGTAGGGTAGAAGTGCGGAGCTTTGGGTATTTAATCCTGGTGAGAGACAGTAATGACTTGAACTCAGTTAGTAGTATAGCAGATGTGATAATATTTGGTCAGATTCTGGGCATTCTGAAGGTAGAACTAACATGATCCCCTTACACATTGCATATTGGTGGTGAAGAGAAAAGAAGAGTTTTTGATGCTGAAAAGAATTTTTGCAATCAGAGGGAAAGATTTGGTATCAAGTGAGGTGGGAAAGCTGAGCATAGAGCAGGCTTTGGGGGAAAGATGTTCAACTTTGGAAATACTGAAATTTTCCAAAGGAAGATAGCATGTTGACAACTGAATTTCATGATTTAAATTCAAAAGAGAAGACAAGAAAGAAGATTTTAAATCAGCAATGACATAACAACTAAACAAAAACAAATAATTTCTGAATATGAAGTGTGTTTAAATACTTGGGAATGGGTAACATAATTCTATGAGTTTCCTGTGGCTGCTATAACAAAATATCACAAACTTGATGGGTCGAGATAACACAAAACTATTCTCACTGTTCTGGAGACCAGAAGTCCAAAGTCAGTTTCTCTGAGACAAAATCAGAGTGTCATCAGCCTGCTCTCCCTTTGGAGGCTCTGGATACTCTGTTTCTTGCTTCTTTCAGCTTCTCTTTTCATGGCATGGGACCACACTGCCTCATCCTCTTCTGTCTCTGTTAAATCTCCCCCTGACTCCCTCATAGTTGAGTATATATATGTGAGTGCATTTAGGAGCCACAAGGGAAATTCAATAGCTCTACCCATATCACGGTACTTGAGCACATATGCAGAGACCTTTGTTCCCAAATAAGGTAATAGTCCCAGGTTCCAAGGATTAGGGCCTGGTATCTTTTAGGGATTATTCATTTTACTGCAATCACCAAGGGAAGGAATGTAGATAGACAAGGACCAAATAATGAGCATTCATTGCCTCTCTTATTGTTTATATTTTTATGGAGGTATAATTGATAGATAATAAACCTTATTCATTGTGTATCATTTGATGAGTTTTGACATTAATGTTCAAACTAAACAATGATTTGCTTTACATCATTGTAGCTTACAGGCTTCCCTGGTAGCTCAGTTGGTAAAGAGTTGCCTATAATTCAGGACACTGCCTGCAATGCAGGAGACCTGGGATCGATCCTTGGATCAGAAATATCTCCTGGAGAAGGAAATGAAGACCCACTCCAGTATTCATGCCTGGGAAATCCCATGTACAGAGGAGACTGGTCAGCTATAGTCCATGGGGTCACAAGGGTTGGATACAACTAAACCACCACCACCACCATTATAGCTTACTTTGAATTTTCTAGAATTTTAAATAAATAGAATTATGAAGACCATACCATGAGACCATTAAAAAATAAGACAGATATTAAAAAAAGACAAAAAGACATGAACAGAGGTGAGTGAATCATGAGACCTCAAGAACTGGTCTTTCCAGGTAGCAGGCGATGGCAACCGTAGGTCTCATCTTATTTGTTTTCCTCCTCTCAAGGATCATTTTCCTATGCTGCCTGTCCAATATCTGAAAGCTGTTGCTTCATATACTTTGGCCAGTTTATTACTGTCGAGGAAATGTAAATGTAAATCTGGTTGTTTACTATATCATGGCCAGGAGTGGAAATTCAGAACATATTGATTCTGATCAGAATTCTTACTATTTGGCTTTTACTTCATTTCCTTTGATCAAGTCCCTTCAGCTAGTTTTCACTTATATCCCCTCACGTCAGAGTTCCTAATTGGTACTCTAGATATTTCAGAGATAGGAGTACTGCTTTAGGAGTACTGCTTTTGATCTTACTTATGATGCTAAACTATGTTTTTTTTCCCATTTCTCTAAGTAAGTCTTGCTAACTCCTTCCAGAATGCTCTGAAAACAATATGCCTTCTTAAACTTTTCTAACATATGCCGTCTTCCTGGCAACGATCCTTTTTGCATTAGCTCATGGACCTAGTTATCTCAATCTCTGAGTTTCCCTCATCTCCTCCTCCAAGCCCAAATTGTGTGAGATCTGTCTTCCTGCATAGAATCCTCTGCTGCTGCTGCTGCTAAGTCGCTTCAGTCGTGTCCGACTCTGTTCGACCCCATAGACGGCAGCCCACTAAGCTCCCCCGTCCCTGGGATTCTCCAGGCAAGAACACTGGAGTGGGTTGCCATTTCCTTCTCCAATGCATGAAAGTGAAAAGTGAAAGTGAAGTCTCTCAGTCCTGTCTGACTCTTAGCGACCCCATGGACTGCAGCCCACCAGGCTCCTCTGTCCATGGGATTTTCCAGGCAAGAGTACTGGAGTGGGGTGCCATTGCCTTCTCTTAGAATCCTCTAGTCCTTGCTGAAAGTCACTCAGTCGTGTCCGACTCTTTGCGAGTCCATGGACTGTCCACGGAATTCTCCAGGCCAGAATACTGGAGTGGGTAGCCTTTCCTTTCTCCAGGGCATCTTACTAACCCGGGGATCAAACCTAGGTCTCCCGCATTGCAGGCGGATTCTTTACCAGCTGAGCCACAAGGGAAACCCAATTTGCCCACAAAAATACCTATTTTCTAAGATACTTGCCATTTAGGGGATATCATGTTCTCTGAATTTGGGGATTTTTGTTCTTTGTATAAATCTTGTTTAGAGATCTAGAGAGCAGTACATAATCAGGACTTGACTTTAGAACAGCTGAAATATGGTGCTTGGTTTTCTGCATACTGAGAATATTCTTGTGCCAAAATTGTTTCCTCAAATCTTAGAACTTGAAAAGGAAAATGTACATTAATTTGAAAGAAATATGCTTTAGTCTTAAAAATCATTTTACTCACACATTGCAAAGTAGAAAATGAACTCTGAAAGGGATAGGAACATAAACCTTATCAACTATCACTTTGGCAGGAATTAGTTTCTTGGTTTGTGTGGTCTTCTCAGGTGGCTCACTGGTAAAGAATTAGCCTGCCAATGCAGGGGATGAGGATTTGACCCCTGGGTCCGGAAGATCCCATGGAGGAGGAAATGGCAACCCACTCCAGTATTCTTGCCTGGAAAATCCCATGGACAGAGGAGCCTGACAGGCTCAATAGGGTTGCAAAGAGTCAGACACGACTGAGCACGCCTACATGCACAGTTTCTTGGTTTAATTGTTGATAGTTACTGAAAATGATAAGGGTAAGATTATACAGTAAAGGAATAGAAAAATCTTCAGGAATGACTGAAGTGAACAGGGAAGCCCTGATGTGAATATGGGCTAAAGATAAATTACCTCTTTTATAATTTTGTCTTAAATTGTTCCTCAATCTACGAAAAACACTTGAAGTTAACATGGTTTTCAGTAGCTGTGTTGCTGAATGAATCCACAATGATCATCATAGGAAGCACTAACAAATACCATACAAAAAAACCTTTTCCACCTAGTTAGCTACATTACTGCATCTTCTTGAGAAAGAACGAGCAAGTTTATCTAAAAGTAAACAGATTTTAAAGATGTGTTCCGTCTGGCAGCTTCTAGTTCAGTTTCTATCTCAGCTGTGGCTAGTTATTTTAACAGATGTTTTCAGTTCCTTAAAAATGCACACATTAGGGAAACTTTTATCTAGGAAACAACCACATATCAAGGTGCTTTGTCTTACATGGTCAAAGGACATCAAGAAGAAGTGAGACATCTGAGTAAGGAAGGTATACCATTTGAGCCACAAAGAAGTCCTTTTTATTCACACATAGTATATATATATAGATATCATAAAGCCAAATTTGAATTACTTATTACTTATTGTCAAGATTTACTAAAATCTGTAATAGTCAATTTAAACATGGGTTTTGTAGAAGAATACAAAAATGGATCAATCGAACAGTAATTAGATTTTGGAAATAAACCAACATATATCATAAAAAAGTAATTAACAATAAGGTTATATAGTTTTTTGCATATTTTGAGATTATTTTGGCAAATTTATCAGGGTAATAAAAATTAAGGGAAATCCACTCTTGTTTTATATGAAATATGTACTAAATACAGGTTTACTCTTTCCAAAATAGACACTTCAGCATAAGTATTTAAAATTTTCCCTCTGATAGTCTATCTGCAAAGATTTTTAAAAGCATAAAGATAGGCGAATTCCTATAAGATCACCATAAATAGAAAGAATCCAAATTAAATGTCCAGTTTTCCAGTTATTTCTGACAAATTGAGGGCACATGGAAAAAATTTAAGTGTAGTAAAGAGGGAAATTTCAGAAATTCTCTTTCTTATAAGAAGTATGGTGTCATGTTAGGTAAAGAGAAACAATTCTGTCAGAATTGCATCATGGATCTTAAGAGGAACAGTAAAGGTACTACAGATGACAGAAAGTATAGATTATAGAAATGATGATGATAAATAGATGGAAAGCTCTTCACTTGAACTGAATTCAATGCTACAGAAGTTGAACTAACCTAGGAAAAATTCAAAATCAATAATTTTGGTTTATTAAGACCAAGTGTAGACACACAAACAGAACATAAGCTACATATTATAATTTTAAACAGACATGACAAAATAAGAGAACTGTAGGAAGTCTTGAAATTACAGCTGAAAATGACTCATGACATGCCAGCTAAGAATTAGTCATATTGGGGGCATTTGTTTTATAATGGTAAACATAGCATCTTATAAATCACCAGGCAGAAAAGCAATAGTTTACCATGAAGGAAGGAATGACTTTAGATTTTAGTCTGTAATATAAACATCAGAAGATAATGAGTCAAGTTGTGTTTCAATTATTTGATACCTTAAAAATCTGTCTTTTTATGTCACTTCAAAGAAAAAAATCTCCAGACATGTGAGAATCAATTCTATGGTACAAGGGGATGTTGCTGGTCATTATATTATCACATATGGGCAATATTTTACTGGCATCAACTAAGTCCACAAGATGAGAATTTAGCCTGGAGCAGCCAATTATAAAGTAAAGATTAAAGGAGGGTTATGGGAAATTCCCAGGAAAGATGCCCAAGGGAGCCAGCTCAACTGAAAAGATCACCATTTGCACCTTTACTTTTTCTCTCAGTCCTGCAGACTTTTCATGTGATGGCTGAAGTCTCAGTAACCATCGTGGGTTGTTTGGAGCTTTAGCGTAAAGGCATGCCTTGGCAATAGAACAGAGGATAATTACCTTAGTTACTGATAACCTTGTAGAGACTTTCTTGAACTGCTTCCTTCTAGGTCTCCTTAATATAGTAGAGAGGTAAACTATAATATCTTTAACTCCTTACCCTTCCTTTTTTTTTTTCTATATGCAATCAAATGATTTCTAACTTGTAAAACTGGGTGTAATAAATAAGGAAACACAATTCTGTCCAGGTATATATTTACTACCTCAAAGAAATTTTCACAATTTAGCTATGTGAATTTCTATGCAAATCATTGCTTATTGGAAGATCAAAGTGTCCTGTATTTTCACTGATTACAACACTGACGCTTGTCACTAGGGAGCTATGTACTAAACTCCTGCGTTGTAGAACACTGATCCAAGCATCTAATTCTTTACATGAATTTTGATGTGCTTTGCCTTTTCTAGGTAATAGTAATTTCTGGGTAATCAAAGCATTTAAAATTAAAAGTTAAAAGCACCATCCATAAACACTGTAAGATGCTGCCAGCAAATTTACTGTGCAATTCAAAATGTTTTCTTCCAACTGTGAGGAAATGAGTCATATTAGCTGACAGCAAGCTTTTTGACTTACAGCAGTGGGAAGGGTCCGGCCCCAAACTAGCACTGTAACAGGTTAGAAATATTACTCTCCGTCATTCATTTAAAAAGTGTGTTTTCCTGTTTATAAATATCTTACCAAGGAGTTGTTTATGGACAATTGTTGAAATATTCATTTTCACGGAAATATTTTTCAAAACTCTGTTATACTGGGGAAATTTGGGGGAAGCACATTGGAAAATTGATATCTGCTAGAGCGATCTGTTAATGTCAACGACTAGTATTTTCAATATTGATGATTCTTACAATTGCTATTACTTCTTGTAAAAATGCTTAATATGGAAGAATTATGTTTGAGATGATTGGGTAAAGATATATTAAGGATAAAAACCACTTCTGGGTGTAGGAGAATAAATTAATGAATATTAAAGTCAATCCTAAAGGAAATTAGTCCTGAATATCCGTTGGAAGGACTGATGCTGAAGCTGAAACTCCAATACTTTGGTCACCTGATCTAAAGAGACGACTTATTGGAAAAGACCCTTATGCTGGGAAAGTTTGAAGGCAGGAGGAGAAGGAGATGACAGAGGATGAGATGGTTGGATGGAATCACTGACTTGATGGTCATGAGTTTGAACAAGCTCCAGGAGGCTGGTGTCGACGTGCTGCAGTCCATGGGGTCGCAAAGAGTCAGACACAACTGAGCGACAGAACTGAACTGAAATGAAATGAAAGTTGATAATTTGTCTCTGCTAGACCTGAATTTAATGGAGAATTAGATATATAAAATTGGAGTTTCATTCATGCAATTTATGCAAGATTTTAAGGTCTTAGAACATTAGTTTTAAAAATAAGTTGAAAGTTTCATTTTAGTTTAAGTAAGATCAAGATGGAAAAGATGATGGAAATAATGACTCACAAGGCATTTATTTAAAACTATGGAAATCCTATGCTTTAAATTAAAATCAGAAAATATTTTGAAAAAATGAAAATATTTTGAACTTTACATACATTTAGAAAAGAAGTAATTTCTCCATAAATGCCAGATATATTAATATGATCTTTATATTGTTAGCATATATTTACTGCATCTTCTTACATTCTAAAAAGAATATAGATATGTAATATAACCCTAAAAGCATATTGCTGCTAAGAAGTCTTCTAAATTTGTTCTTTGTCAATATTTCTCTCTATTTTAAGCTCTTTGCATTTCAATAATAATCTTAGAATCAGTTATGCCTTATATACCAAAAAAACTTCCTGGAAATAGATTTGAGATTACTTCAAATCCACAGCTTAATTGGAGAAGAACTGAATTCCTCAAAATATTGTCTTCCAGTTCATGAGTATGGTGTATCACTCAGTTAGATCTTCTCACAGTCTCTCATCAATAATTTGGGGTTTTCATTGTGCTAATATTGTACTTTTTTGATAAAATTATGTGCAATTATATTAGTCCTTATGATGACTACTGAAAATGCATTCTTAAAGTTTTATTTTCAGATTGCTCATGTAATTAAACATTTTATTGAATGTTTTCCTTGTAGTTGAGTTCTGGAAGTTCTTTGTGTATTATGGATGAAAATCCTTTAATAAATTGTTTTACTGCTAAATCATGTCCAACTCTTTGTGACCTCATGGACTGTAGCCCACCAGACTCTATCCATGGAATTCTCCAAGCAACAAAATTAGAGTGGGTTGTCATTTCTTACTCCAGAGCCACCAGAGAAGTCTCTTAATCAATTATGCATTTGCAAATAAATTCTCTCAGTGTATGACTTCTTTTTTCATTCTCTGCAGTGTTATTCAAGAAGCAGAGTTCTTTATTCTGATAAAATCAAACTTATCAGTGTGTTCTTTTATGGCTTAGGATTTTGGTCCTATTCAAGAAACTCTGCTGAACTCAAAATCACAAAGACATTTTCTTATATTAAAAAAAAAAAACAAAACTTTGTTGTCTTATTTTTCTTTTTTAGGTTTATGGTATATTTAGAGTTAATATTTGTGCACGTTATAAGGGCCGAGTTCATTTTTCCACATTCACAGATAGCCAGTTATGTTCAATCATTTGTTGACAAGACTATCATTTTTCATTGAATTTCTTGGTTACTCATGACAGCAGTTTACAAGAGAAAATGGATGTGAACTTGTGGAGAGGATGGACAAATTGAAACTCAAAGCATGAGGTGGAACCACTAGGATCAATTGAAACCCATATCAATTCCCTTACTATCTAACCTAGATGGTAGTTTTTATTTTTAATCTCTATTTTTGCTTATTAGATGTTGGTGAATGATACATTTATAATTTACTCCATATGCTGCTTGACCATGTAAAACTATATTCATTTAGAAATTCTCTCTACTTTTGCCTTAATTTTCCTGTGAACTCAAAAATGCTCTAAAAATAAAATATATTTTTTAAAAAAGCACATTCGGAGCCTTAAAGCGATCAGGGGTATGGAATCTGGAAATGGATAAAGTTTTTACTTATGTTTGGCTTGTGTTCTATGACTGTGTTGTTCAGTCGCTAAGTCATGTCCAACTCTTTGTGATCCCATGGACTGCAGCAACCAGGTTTCCATGTCCTAATAGGGGTGAAATAGTCACAATTGAATGTAATATATATAAAATATATTTTGGAGGAGAGGGAAAAGGTTTTTGAGTTGTTTTGGAGAAGGATGTACAAGTCCCCTACAAACAAATGAATTTTGTTCTGAGAGTACATTCCTAAGTACAATTTGTAAGTCCAATAAAGTTAGCCTAGGCAATGGCACCCCACTCCAGTACTCTTGCCTGGAAAATCCCATGGACAGATGAGCCTGGTGGGCTGCAGTCCATGGGGTCGCTAAGAGTCGGACACGACTGAGTGACTTCACTTTCACTTTTCACTTTCATGCATTGGAGAAGGAAATGGCAACCCACTCCAGTGTTCTTGCCTGGAGAATCCCAGGGACAGAGGAGCCTGGTAGGAGGCCGTCTATGGGATTGCACAGAGTCAGACACGACTGAGGCGACTTAACAGCAGTAGCAGCAGGCACTCTATTAACACAGTTGGCTATTAGGAAATGGTTAATCCAGTGAAGAAGCAAGAAAGTCTTTGGAGTGTTTATATGTTGTGTCTGAGCTTTCTTCAGCCTCAGCTTTACTATCTGACAAATTTAAAAACTGAATGAGTGATACAACTCTTCCTCTTTAGTGCTCACATTATTCTTTGATTTCTGATATGAACCACAGACTCCTAATATAAACTGTCTTTAGGCAACATAAAAATCTTTAGGAATCTGTCAATGAGAATTCATCTGCACTAATTCTGACTCATGTGCAAAGTGAAGCGTCCTAAAGTAAAGACACAACTGAAAGAGGAATTATTGGAAATACATTTTCAAGTTTTCCCAAATATGCAATATGACATTTTGTGAATAGTAAAAGCTCAGTATATGTCTGTTAAATGCAAGCAGAGAGAGAAATGGGGGAAAATATATTCTATACTGGAGCAAAACAGTATTAGATCACTATAACTTCTTTCCAATCATTTTAAATTATGTAAGTTATGTATGGAATATTTGCTTTATCTTAAAATTTTTATTTTTATTTAACTTATCTGAAAAATTATTTTCAGGGCATGCATACTGTAGTCAAAACCAATAAATGACAATCTATAAGATCATGCTATCAATGGATTAAAGAGAAATTTAAAGTTTTTTTATATTTGCTTTGTCTTTTACATGTCATGAGAGGGATGGAAACATAGAAACATGTGACTACTATGTGTATTACAATTTTGGAAGAAAATATGTAAGTTAAATCAGTGCATTTTTATGATAATGGACCTCATTTCTTATGGTGTCTAGAACACACAAAAAGCACTATATAAATTATGGTAACTAATGAGTTTTCTTTTCTGTTTGATAGCTTCCCTAAAAATATTAAACTTGGGAATGGGAAGGGCCTTTGATGGTATTCTTTGAAATTCACATTAAACCAGTACTCTTATAGCAGTTCCATTACTCTAAGATTATAGCTCAGTTGTGGTTTTGCAACATTCAGTGGTATTCAGAAAACTTTGGTGGCATTTAGACTACTTTGTCTGAAACTCTAATGAATCTAGTCAGCTGGCTTAGATCAATCAAAATTTAGTTTTAATTCAGTGAGAAAATAGATATAGGATTTTTAGTTTATGATCAGAGTTTGTTATTGGAGACAAGTCTAATATAATTTATAAGTTTTATTTTTCTTGTGTATGACAGAATGAATAGAATAAAGAAAAAGGGAAAAATTGGAAAATTATTTCTCTGGACTTATTAACTGTGTCTTGTGACAGCTGTAAATTTGTTTATGTAACTTACTTCTCTCTTTAAGATGTTTTGCTTTTCAGATCAGATCAGATCAGATCAGTCGCTCAGTCATGTCCGACTCTTTGCGACCCCATGAATCGCAGCACGCCAGGCCTCCCTGTTCATCACCAACTCCCGGACTTCACTGAGACTCATGTCCATCGAGTCAGTGATGCCATCCAGCCATCTCATCCTCTGTCATCCCCTTCTCCTCCTGCCCTCAATCCCTCCCAGCATCAAAGTCTTTTCCAATGAGTCAACTCTTTGCATGAGGTGGCCAAAGTACTGGAGTTTCAGCTTTAGCATCATTCCTTCCAAAGAAATCCCAGGGCTGATCTCCTTCAAAATGGACTGGTTGGATCTCCTTGCAGTCCAAGGGACTCTCAAGGGTCTTCTCCAACACCACAGTTCAAAAGCATCAATTCTTCGGCACTCAGCCTTCTTCACAGTCCAACTCTCACATCCATACATGACCATTGGAAAAACCATAGCCTTGACTAGACGAACCTTTGTTGGCAAAGTAATGTCTCTGCTTTTGAATAAGCTATTTAGGTTGGTCTTAACTTTCCTTCCAAGGAGTAAGCGTCTTTTAATTTCATGGCTGCAGTCACCATCTGTAGTGATTTTGGAGCCCAGAAAAATGAAGTCTGACACTGTTTCCACTGTTTTCCCATTTATTTCCCATGAAGTGGTGGAACCGGATGCCATGATCTTCGTTTTCTGAATGTTGAGCTTTAAGCCAACTTTTTAACTCTCCTCTTTCACTTTCATCAAGAGGCTTTTGAGTTCCTCTTCACTTTCTGCCATAAGGGTGGTGTCATCTGCATATCTGAGGTTATTGATATTTCTCCCAGCAATCTTGATTCCAGCTTGTGTTTCTTCCAGTCAAGGGTTTCTCATGATGTACTCTGCATATAGGTTAAATAAACAGGGTGGCAATATACAGCCTTGATGAACTCCTTTTCTTATTTGGAACCAGTTTGTTGTTCCACGTCCATTTCTAACTGTTGCTTCCTGACCTGCATACAAATTTCTCAAGAGGCAGATCAGGTGGTCTGGTATGCCCATCTCTTTCACCTTAAAATAAATTCATTGTTGTTATTTAGTTACTAAGTTTTGTATGACTGTTTTGCAACCCCATGGACTGTAGCCCACCAGGCTCCTCTGTCCCTGGGATTTCTCAGGCAAGAATACTGGAATGGGTTGCCATTTCCTTCTCCAGGGAATCTTTCAGACCCAGAGGTTGAACCACGTTTCCTGTATTGGCAGGCTGATTCTTTACCACTGAACTACCAGGTAAATCCAAAATAAATGCATACATGTATGTAATCTAAAAACACATATATGTCAGTATAAAGCTATACAATATTATACCTAGTTCTTCATCAAATCCCTATTTGTCAGCTTATTTTACCCTTTTCACAATAATAATCCTGAGACACAGAGTCAGCAGAAATCAGAACAAGGCATGTTAGAAATCTTAAAAATTACTCTCTGAACCCATGAATATGAACACTTCACTTGTTAAATATATAATATTGGATAAAAAACTAAGTGCAAAATTATTGGGAGAAGCCACAGGTATCAAAATATATCTTTACCCTTTCTCTTTTCTTTCAATTCACTTTAAAGTTGAGAGCAGGCTTTGCAAATATGGTAACAGTCATGGTATTACTTCAAAGTTACATTATCAGCCACACACATACTATATTTTAGCATTTACCCTTAAAATAAATAATGCCCTTTAACATTATGATGTGCAATTTTACTCCATTGAAAATGTTAAAGAGACTCAACAAATTATAAGAAATATAAAAAGAAGTTTAAAACCTAATTTTCATTTAAAAATATCTAATAGCGCTACCTAACTCCATTCACTTTTCACAGATAAATAATGTCTTTTTGGGATACAAGAAAAGCTGGAGGAAGGTAAAGGAACAATAAACAGAATGATAAAATGGTAAAAAAAAAGTTATGTAAGAGTATATTCCCATGGTAATTTGAAAATATGATGGCAATTTCCTCACAGGATATTTCTCCCAGCCATAAAAATTAAAAGAAAGAACATAAAATTCTATCTGTATTAATGTAGAGTAGGAAACTCTAGGTTATAGAATTACTTTCAAGAGTGAAAAGTAACTGTATATGGAAAATGGAGAAGACTAGCAGAACCTGCCTATTTTGCAGTTGGATTTTGGTTTTGGCTTTACATACAGCTGTTATGAACAAGTGTGTTTGGATTTTCTGTAGACAGACAGTTTTATTTCTCTTAGGTAAATACCAAGGACTAGAATGATTGAATCATGTAATAGTATATATTTAACCTTTTAAGAAACTGACTTCCAAACTGTTTGTAATACTGTACATTCCCACAAGAGGATATGAAAGCCCAGTCCTCCACCATCTTGTCAAAACATGGTGTGTCCTGTCTTAAAATTTAGCCAATCTGGTAAGTATGTAGTGATATCTCATGGTTGTTTTATTTATTTATTTTTTAAATTTTATTTTATTTAACTTTACAATATTGTATTGGATTTGCCATATATCAAAATGAATCTGCCACAGGTATACATGTGTTCCCCATCTGAACCCTCCTCCCTCCTCCCTCCCCATACCATCCCTCTGGGTCATCCCAGTGCACCAGCCCCAAGTATCCAGTATTGTGCATCGAACCTGGACTGGAGACTCGTTTCATATATGATATTATACATATTTCAATGCCATTCTCCCAAATCATCCCATCCTCTCCCTCTCCCACAGAGTCCAAAAGACTGTTCTATACATCAGTGTCTCTTTTGCTGTCTAGTATGCAGGGTTATTGTTACCATCTTTCTAAATTCCATATATATGCGTTAGTATACTGTATTGGTGTTTTTCTTTCTGGCTTACTTCACTCTGTATAATAGGCTCCAGTTTCATCCACCTCATTAGAACTGATTCAAATGTATTCTTTTTAATGGCTGAGTAATACTCCATGGTTGTTTTAATTTTTAGTTCTCTAATTTATGGTGATGCTGGGCATCTTTTCATTCAGCTATTTGCCATTTATACAGTCTCTTTGGTGAAATGCCTCTTCAGATATTTTGTCTGTTTAGAAAATTAGGTCATTTGATTTTTTTATTAATGACTTTGAAAGTTCTTTTTTTTTTTTAAATTTTAGACACAAATCTTTTATCAGATATATGATTTTAAAATATTTTCACCTAGTCTGTGGCTTGTCAGTTCATTCTTCTAACAGTTATCTTTTGAAGAATGTGCATGAGTGAGTGCTCATTCTTAAAGTTTTATTTTCAGATTGTTCATGTAATTAAACATTTTTATTGAATGTTTTCCTTGTAGTTGAGTTCTGGAAGTTCTTTGTGTATTATGGATGAAAATCCTTTAACAAATTGTTTTACTGCTAAATCATGTCCAACTCTTTGTGACCCCATGGACTGCAGCCCGCCAGGCTCCTCTGTCCATGGGATTCTCCAGACAAGAATACTGGAGTGGGTTGCCATGTCCTCCTCCAGGGGATCGTCCCAACCCAGGGAACAAACCTATGTTTCCTGCAGGTCCTTCATTAAAGGCAGATTCTTTACCATTGAGCTGGCAGGGAAGCCCATTTTTTGAAGAAGAAAGCTTTTTAATTTGGAGGAAGTTAAATATATCAATTTGTTTTTTTTTTTTTTTTGTGGAATAAGACTTTTGTGTAATAGCTAAGTAATCTTTGCCTAATCAATTTCAGAAAGATTTTCTTCCTTTTTCCTCTAAAATTTTTGTAGTTTTATAGGTTGTACAGTTAGCTCTATAAACTATTTTGACCCAATTTTGATATATAGTGATTTATTTATGCTTTTTGGATTTGGATGTCCAATTGGTTCAGCAAAATTTGTTGAAAACATGATCCTTTGCTGAATTGCATTTGCACCTTTCCCCAAAATAAATGAAGTGTGAAAGTGTTAGTCGCTCGGTCATGTCCGACTCTTTTCGACCCCATATACTCTTTTTGTCTGCAATAGAATTCTCTCCATGGAATTCTCCAGGCAAGAATTCTGGAGTGGGTAGCTATTTCCTTCTATAGGGGATCTTCCCGACCCAGGGATAGAACCAGGTCTCCTACATTGCAATGGATTCTTGACCACTGAGTCACCAGGGAAGTCCCTTTGTCAAAAATAAGTTGTCTATAAATATGGGTATTTTCCTGGACTGTCTTTTATATTCTGCTGCTTTATTTATCAGTTTTTATGACAATACAGCACTGTCTTGATTACTGTCAGCACTCTAACTTTGCTGTTATTTATCAAAGTTGTTTTGGCTATTTCAGATTCTTTCCATTTCTACATAGACATTGAAATGAACTTCTCAAATTCAATCAGTAAGTGTACTTGTATATTGACTGGGAATGCTTTGAACTGACAAATCAATTTGAAAGAATTGCTGTTTTAGGGTTGAAGGTTCTCATCTATAACCCAGGTATGTCTCTACTTTTTAAGTCATCTTTAATCTTTTCAGAAATACTTTGCAGTTCCATTGTACAGGCTCTCTAGAGTGAGTGTTGAATGTTTGTGTTGTAAGAAATTTATTTATTCCATTTATATGATTTAACTTCAGATCAGATCAGATCAGTCGCTCAGTCGTGTCCGACTCTTTGTGACCCCATGAATTGCAGCATGCCAGGCCTCCCTGTCCATCACCAACTCCCGGAGTTCACTCAGACGCACGTCCATCAAGTCAGTGATGCCATCCAGCCATCTCATCCTCTGTCGTCCCCTTCTCCTCCTGCCCCCAATCCCTCCCAGCATCAGAGTCTTTTCCAATGAGTCAAATCTTCGCATGAGGTGGCCAAAGTACTGGAGTTTCAGCTTTAGCATCATTCCTCCCAAAGAAATCCCAGGGCTGATCTCCTTCAGAATGGACCGGTTGGATCTCCTTGCAGTCCAAGGGACTCTCAAGAGTCTTCTCCAACACCACACTTCAAAAGCATCAATTCTTTGGCACTCAGCCTTCTTCACAGTCCAACTCTCACATCCATACATGACCACTGGAAAAACCATAGCCTTGACAGACGAACCTTTGTTGGCAAAGTAATGTCTCTGCTTTTGAATATGCTATCTAGGTTGGTCATAACTTTCCTTCCAAGGAGTAAGCGTCTTTTAATTTCATGGCTGCAGTCACCATCTGTAGTGATTTTGGAGCCCAGAAAAATAAAATCTGACACTGTTTCCACTGTTTTCCCATCTATTTCCCATGAAGTGGTGGAACCGGATGCTATGATCTTCGTTTTCTGAATGTTGAGCTTTAAGCCAATTTTTTCACTCTCCTCTTCCACTTTTATCAAGAGGCTCTTTAGTTCTTCTTCACTTTCTGCCATAAGGGTGGTGTCATCTGCATATCTGAGGTTACTGAGATTTCTCCCGGCAATCTTGATTCCAGCTTGTGTTTCTTCCAGTCCAGCGTTTCTCATGATGTACTCTGCATATAAGTTAAATAAGCAGGGTGACAATATACAGCCTTGACGAACTCCTTTTCCTATTTGTAACCAGTCTGTTGGTCCACGTCCAGTTCTAACTGTTGCTTCCTGACCTGCATACAGATTTCTCAAGAGGCAGATCAGGTGGTCTGGTATTCCCATCTCTTTCAGAATTTTCCACAGTTTATTGTGATCAGATCAGATCAGATCAGTGGTTCAGTCGTGCCTGACTCTTTGCGACCCCATGAATTGCAGCACGCCAGGCATCCCTTTCCATCACCAACTCCCGGAGTTCACTCAGACTCATGTCCGTCGAGTCAGTGATGCCATCCAGCCATCTCACCCTCTGTTGTCCCCATCTCCTCCTGCCCCTAATCCCTCCCAGCATCAGGGTCTTTTCCAATGAGTCAACTCTTTGCATGAGGTGGCCAAAGTACTGGAGTTTCAGCTTTAGCATCATTCCTTCCAAAGAAATCCCAGGGCTGATCCACACAGTCAAAGGCTTTGGCATAGTCAATAAAGCAGAAATAGATGTTTTTCTTCAACTCTCTTGTTTTTTCCATGATCCAGTGGATGTTGGCAATTTGATCTCTGGTTCCTCTGCCTTTTCTAAAACCAGCTTGAACATCAGGAAGTTCACGGTTCACATATTGCTGAAGCCTGGCTTGGAGAATTTTGAGCATTACTTTACTAGCATGTGAGATGAGTGCAATTGTGCGGTAGTTTGATTTAACTTATAGGCATAGTTTTACTTACCATCCATTTGCTATATGCAAAATAGATAGTAATATCACTTCTATTTATGAAATGCTAATTTGTATTTTCTCCTTTTTTGTTGTTCTGACATGGAAAGAGATTTATCAATTTTATTGTCCTTCACAAAGAACCAAATTTTGGCTTCAATAATTAAAAAAAATTTTTTAGATATTTGTTATATTTTCCTCTTTGATTGTTATTTTTCCTTTCTTTTGCTTATTTTAAGTTTAATTATCTCTTTTCCCAATATCTTAACACAGAAACTGGTCTTTGGCTTTGATATTTGACATTTTTTAAAAAGAATGATAAGTATTTTCCTAATACTGGTTTTCAATGATCTGTTTTTCAATATCTGATATACTGTGTTTCTAAATAAGTTCAAAGTTAACTATAATTTGTAATTTTCATTTATTTTTGGCCCATACTTATATGAATATATCATTAGGTTAAAAAAATGGGTGAGTTTTTCAGATATATTTCTGTTATTGAGATTTAATTCAATTCCATTTATTACTTGAATTCTTTTGACCATATAAGGAATTATTTTGTAGTTCAATACATGCATTATGTTAGTAAAATGTCCTGCATGCACTTGACAATGGACTGTAATTGCTGTAGATGGCAAAGTGTCCATAAATATCAATTAGGTTGTTTTATAGTTTTGCATAGGTCTTCCATATATTTATTTTATTTACCTTTTACTTACCATTTACTGTTTATTTATATTTTTGAAGTTTTGCTTCATAAATTTTGAGGCTCTTAGATGCATCCATTTATAACTGTGATGTCATCTTGATTAATTGACAGCCTTTAATTTTTAATTAAAATACAGTTGATGTAAATATTACACTAGTTTAAGATACACTACATAATAATTTAATATTTGCATACATTATAAACTAATAACCACAATAAATCTAGGGACCATCTACCCCCATATAAAGTTATTAAAATACTGACTGCATTCCCTATATTGTATATTGCATCCCTGTGACTTGTTTATTATATAACTGGAAATTTATGGCTCTTAATCCCCTTCTCCTATTTCACCTACTCCTATTTCACCCACACCTATCCCCCCATCCCTTCTGGGTACTATCCAGTTATATTCTGTAACTATGACTCTGTTTTTATTTTGTTTTTATTAGTTGTTTGTTTTATATTTTAATATCCACTTATATGAGATCATGTGATATTTGTCTTCTCTGACTTATTTCACTTAGCATAATACACTCTCATTACAACCATGCTGTCCTCAAATGGCAAATTTTCACTTCTCTATGGCCAGTACTCCATTATGTATATTTACCACATCTTCATTGTTCATTCATCAAACAATGGACACTCTGGATATTTCCATATATTGACTATTATAAATAAGGCTCAATAAACATTTGGGTGCATATATCTTTTTGAACTGGTGTTTTTGTTTTCTTTGAGTAAACACCCAGAAATGAAATTCCTGGATCATATTGAAGTTTTATTTTTAATTTGTTGAGGAAACGTCATACTTGTTTTCATCATGACTGCACCAATTTGCAATCCCACCAACAGGATACAAGAGTTCCCTTTCTCCACATTTTTGCTGTCACTTGTTGCTTGTTGCCTTTTTGATGACAGCCATTCTGACATGTAAGGTGGTAACTCATTATGGTTTTGATTTGCATTTCTCTGATAATTAGTGAAGTTGGTTATCTTTTCATGTACCTCCTGGCCATCCGTAAGTCTTACTTAGGTCCTCTGCTCATTTTTTAATTAGGTTGTTTGTGGAGTGTTTTTAAATGTTGAATTGTGTAAGCTCTTTGTATATTTTGGATATAAACACCTAACTGGATTTGTTGTTTGCAAATATGTTCTATCATTTAGTTGGTTATTCTGTTGATAGTTTCCTTCATTGTGCAAAAGCTTTTTAGTTTGATATAGTCCTCTCATTTTTTATTTTCTTTTGGTTCCCTTGCCTGAGGATATATAAACAAAAAAAATTGCTAAGAGTGTGCTGCCTATGTTTACTTCTAAAAGTTTTATGGTGTCAGGTCTTACATTTAATTCTTTACTCCATTTTGGGTTTATTTTTATATATGGTGAGAAAGCTTACTTTGATTCTTTTGCATAGAGCTCTCCATTTTCCCCAATACCATTTAGTGAAAGTGTATTTTGCTTCATTCTGTACTTTGCCTCCTTGTCATAGAATAATTGACCATTTAAGCATGGATTTATTTCTAGGATCTTTATTCTGTTCCACTGATCTGTGTGTCTGTTTTTGTACCAGTATCATGCTGTTTGATTACTGTAGTATAGTTTCATATCAGGAAGTGTGATATTAATACCTCCAGCTTTGTTCTTCTTTTCTCAAGATTACTCTGGCTATTTGGCATCTTTTGTGCTTACATATAAATTTTATAATTATTTCTTTTATTATGTGAAAAATGCCTTTAATATATTTTTAGTTTTATTGGTGTATGGTTAACTTACAAAGTTGTATTAATTTCTGCTGTACAGCAAAGTGATTCAGTCATACATGTATATTCTTTCTCATATTTTCTATTGTGCTTTATCACAGGATATTAAATATTGTTCTTTGTTTTATACAGTAGGACATTGTTGTTTATCCATCCTATATATAATAGTTTGCATCTGCTAATCCCAAACTCCCAGTTAGACCCTCCCTTAGCCATCCCTCCTTGGCAAATACAATTTTTTGTCTATGTCTGTGAGTCTATTTCTGTTTCATAGATAAATTCATTTGCGTGTATTTTAGATTCCACATATAAGTGATATCATATGGTATTTGTTTTTCTCTTTTGGACATACTATGTTTAGCATGATAAACTCTAAGTTCATGCGTGTTGTTGCAAAATGAAATTATTTCATTCTTTTTTATGGCTGAGTATTATTTCATTGTATATATGTACCACATCTTCTTTATTCATTTATCTGTCACAATGTTCCCTTTTCTCTATATGACCTCTAACACTTGTTATTTGTAGACTTTTAAATGATGGCCTTTCTGACTGGTATGAGATGTTACCTCACTGTAGCTTTGATTTGCATTTCTTTAATAATTAGTGATGTTGAGCATCTTTTCATGAGCCTCTTGTCCATCTGTTTGTTTTCTTTGGAGAAAACAATGTCTTCTGCCCATTTTTTATTGGGGTGTCTGTTTCTTTGTTATTTGAGTTGTATGAGCAGTTTGTATATTTTGGAAATGAAACTTTTGTTGATTGTATCATTAGCAAACATTTTCCAGCCTGTAGACTATCTTTACATTCTTTTCTGGTTTGCTATGGAAAAGCTTATAAGATTGGTTAGGTCCTATTTATTTATTTTTGCTTTTATTTCTGTTAGGAGACTGACAAGAAAACTTTGATGCAATTTATATCAGAGAATGTTTTGCTTATGTTCTCTTCTAGGAGTTTGATATTAGAAGTTAAGTCTTTAAGCCATTTTAAGTTTATTTTTTATTTGGTGTGATGATGTATTCTAACTTCATTGATTTGCATGCAGTTTTCCAAATTTTCCAACACTACTTGCTGAAGAGACTCTCTTTTCTCCTTTGTGCATTTTTGTCTCCTTTATTAAAGGTTGATTTGCCGTAGGCATGTGGGTTTACATCTGAGTTCTATATTCTGTTCCATTGACCTGCGTGTCTGTTTTTGTGCCAATAGCATACCATTTGATAACTGCAGCTTTGGGTCTGAAATTTATGAGGGTTATGCCTCCTGCCTTGTTCTTTTTCCTCAGGATTTCTTTGGCAATTCTGTATCTTTTGTATAGTTTCATAACATTTTTAAAAGATTATTTGTTCTAGTTCTGTGAAAAATGTCCAGGGATAACTTGATAGGAATTACATTAAATCTGTAAATTGCTCTGGGTGGTATGTCCATTTTAACAATATTAATTCCTCCAATCCAAGAGTGTGGGATATTTTTTTATTTCTTTGAATAATCTTCAATTTCCTTTATTAATGTTTTGTAGTTCTCAACATATAAATCTTTCACCTCCTTGGTCAGGTTTTTTACTAAGAGCTATTTTTGGTGCCATTTAGAAAATAAAAAGTTTGTTTACATTCCCTTTCTGTTAGTGTCAAGAAATGCAACTGATTACTCTTTGTTAATCTTGCTTGCTGCTGCTGCTAAGTCGCTTCAGTCATGTCCAACTTTGTGCGACCCCATAGACGGCAGCCCACCAGGCTCCCCTGTCCTTCTATTTTGCTGAATTTGCTTATCAGTTCTAGTAGTTATTGTGTGGGTTCTTTAGGATTTTCTATATATATTATCATGTCATCTGCTTATAATGACGAGTTTACCACTTCCTTTCCAGTTGAATATCTTTTATTTATTTTTCTTCTCTGCGTGCTGTGGCTAGGATTTCCAATAGTATGTTGAATAGAAGAGATGAGAGTGTGTGTCTTTGTCTTATTCCAGAATTTAGCAGACAAGTTTTCAGTTTTTAAACACTAATTATTATACTGGCTGTGGGCTTGTCATAAATAGTTTTCATTATGTTGAGATATGTTCCTTACTCACTTTGGTAAGAGTTTTATCATGAATGAATGTTGAATTTTATCAACCGCTTTTCCTGCATCTACTGAAATAGTTATGCATTTTTTCTATTATCTTTTGTTGATGTGGTATATCACATTGACTGATATGTATATGTTGAACCATCCTTGTATCCTTAGGATAAACCCAATTTGGATGTGATGTATACATTTTTTATGTTGGTGATTAGGTTTGCTAATGTTTTTTTGAGAATTTCTGTATCTCTATTCATCAAAGATATTAGCCTGTAATTTTATATTCTGGTAGTGCCTTTTCTGGTTTTGGTATGATGGTGATGGATGCCTCATAGGTTGTCTATTGAGATTTTCCTTTTTTATTGATGAATGCCTGCATCACTAAGAACGTTTCTCTAAGAATTTATTTTGCTGCATCCCAAAAGTTTTGTATGGTTGCATTTTCACTGTCATTTGCCTCTTAAATTTTTTTCTTTTATTTCAGCATTGACAAATGGTTTTTTAGTAGCATGTTGCCTGTGGTTTAATATTTTCTCTTGCTTCTTTTTCTGTGGTTGTTTTCTAGTTTTATGTCATTTTGGTTAGAAAAGATCCTTGAAATAAGTGATACAATAGAACAGTTAGACTCAATTGATGTATTTCTGTAACTTACATCCAAAAAAAAAAAAAAAAGTATGCTTTTCAGGTGCACTTGGAACATGTGCTCAATCCCAGAGCATGTTCCATGTGCACCTTAAAAGAATAGTATTCGTACGTGTATATATATATATATATATATATATATATATATGGGATGTAAGTTCATGTAATTCATCAATTAAGTCTAACTGTTCTATTGTATCTTTTAGGATCTCTGTTACATTAATGATTTTCTGTCTCAAGGATCTGTCAATGAATATGAGTAGGGCATCAATTTCTCCTTTTATGTCTGTTAGTATTTATTTCATGTATCTGGGTACTCTTACATTGGGTGCATATATATTGATGAGTGTAATATCCTCTTATATAAATCCCTGGGCTTCCCAGGTGGCACCAGTGGTAAAGAACTCACCTGCCAGTGCAAGTAGATGTAAGAGATGTGAGTTTGAACCCTGGTTTGGGAAGATCCCTTGCAAGAGTTCCTGGCAACTCACTCCAGTATTCTTGCCTGGAGAATCCCATGGACAGAGGAGCCTGGCAGGCTAAAGTCCATACGGTTGCAAAGAGTCAGACCTGACTGAAGTGGCTTAGCATGCACACAGACATATAAATCCTTTTATCATTACACACTGTCTTTCCTTATCTTTTCTTATAACATTTCTTTTAAAGTTCATTTTGCTTGCTATGAGTATTGCAATCCCCACTTTCTTGTCATTTCCATTTGCAGGAAATATATTTTTCTGTCCCTTCACTTTTTACAGTTTGTAAATAGAATAATATATATTATACATATTTACCATATGTATTATATAATATATATTATACATATACATTATTCTATTTACAAGTTTATCAGCTATAGACATAAGAAATTAGTTTAGATTTAATGCAAAGAAAATGTTTGCCTATATTTAATCCATAGAGACCATATAAAATATTGTCTATAGTTGAACATATTGATAACATTTAAAATCAGGAAATATACTTTTCAGAATTTATAATAAAGACAATACAATATTTTAATGTTAAAGTGAAAGAATGGTATTTGATATAAATTTAGAAAATAAAAAAATTAGTAATTTCATTACTTAAATGAAATAGAAAGTAAAAAATAAATATAGAGCCAAATTAGAACTGCTTACTTGGATAAAGTTCTATTTTATAAAAATACCAGTTAACTATGGAATCATTTCTCAAAACAACATCTTACTTGAGGTTCCCAGTGTTAAGCAGGTAAAAATGGATTGGCTTTGGTTGAAAATTTAAGGAGGAATCAGGGCTTATTCCTTTCCACTGTACCTCCCATTCCCCAACCATACCTGCTGAATGTCTCCTCATAATGTTTGGAAAAACAAAGATGAAGGCATTGATGCTTCAGGATCTTCTCTTGCTCAAAATACTTTTGTCTCCTTAAAGAATAAGTCATTGAGCCAAAGCACAACTCTGAGGTGAGGTACTAACCTAAGATAGATGAAGTGTCTAAATAATATAGATTGGAATGTTGAAAGTTTGATGAACCAGTTTGGAGTGTAGATCATAGCTCAGAAAAGTTTCTTTACCAAAGAGACTGCTCAGTCCTAGTGGTACTGAGTATTAATATTAGCTGGGAGCCACAAAAGAGTGGCAACAAAACTGAGATGAAGAGGGAACAAAACATAAGCTCTCCCCGTTTCGGGAAAATGAAACTTCTTGAAATGAGTGTATTAATCTAGTCCAGGGATCTCCTACATTTGTATATCGTACATTCCTATAAGTTAATGTCTTTCCGTGTAAATGCTCTAAAATATGCATATTTATGCATTATTTCAATGTATTATAGTATTAATGGTTTTGTGGTAAAGTTATTTTAATTTTCATCAAAAATCATCTTGTAGAATTATTCAAACTCAAATTAAAGATATTTATATAGGATAACTGAATGAAAAGCAGTTTATAAATGTATGACAATAAAATCATAATGTATTTTTTGAGTGCTAAGTGATTCAGTTCAGTTCAGTTCAGTCACTCAGTCGTATCCCATTCTTTGTGACCCCATGAATTGCAGCACACCAGGCCTCCCTGTCCATCACCAACTCCTGGAGTTCACTCAAACTCACACCATCGAGTCGGTGATGCCATTCAGCCATCTCATTCACTGTCGTCCCCTTTCCTTCCTGCCCTCAATCCCTCCCAGCATCAGTCTTTTCCAAAGAGTCAACTCTTTGCATGAGGTGCCCAAAGTACTGGAGTTTCAGCTTTAACATCATTCCCTCCAATGAAAACCCAGGACTGATCTCCTTCAGAATGGACTGCTTGCATCTCCTTGCAGTCCAAGGGACTCTCAAGAGTCTTCTCCAACACCACAGTTCAAAAGCATCAATTCTTTGGTGCTCAGCCTTCTTCATAGTCCAACTCTCACATCCATACACGACCACTGGAAAAACCATAGCCTTGACTAGATGGACCTTTGTGGGCAAAGTAATGTCTCTGCTTTTGAATATGCTATCTAGGTTGGTCACAACTTTCCTTCCAAGGAGTAAGCGTCTTTTAATTTCATGGCTGCAATCACCATCTGCAGTGATTTTGGAGCCCCCCAAAATAAAGTCTGACACTATTTCCACTGTTTCCCCATTTATTTCCCATGAAGTGATGGGAACGGATACCATGATCTTTGTTTTCTGAATGTTGAGCTTTAAGCCTAGTTTTTCACTCTCCACTTTCACTTTCATCAAGAGGCTTTTGAGTTCCTCTTCACTTTCTGCCATAAGGGTGGTGTCATCTGCATATCTGAGGTTATTGATATTTCTCCTGGCAATCTTGATTCCAGCTTGTGCTTCTTCCAGTCCAGCGTTTCTCATGATGTACTCTGCATAGAAGTTAAATAAGCAGGGTGACAATATACAGTCTTGACGTACTCCTTTTCCTATTTGGAACCAGTCTGTTGTTCCATGTCCAGTTCTAACTGTTGCTTCCTGACCTGCATATAGGTTTCTCAAGAGGCAGGTCAGGTGGTCTGGTATTTCCATCTCTTTCAGAATTTTCCACAGTTTATTGTGATCTACACAGTCAAAGGCTTTGGCATAGTCAATAAAGCAGAAATAGATGTATTTCTGGAACTCTCTTGCTTTTTCCATGATCCAGCAGATGTTGGCAATTTGATCTCTGGTTCCTCTGCCTTTTCTGAAATCAGCTTGAACATCTGGAAGTTCACAGTTCATGTATTGCTGAAGCCTGGCTTAGAGAATTTTGAGCATTACTTTACTAGTGTGTGAGATGAGTGCAATTTGTCGTAGTTTGAGCATTCTTTGGCATTGCTTTTCTTTGGGATTAGAATGAAAACTGACCTTTTCCAGTCCTGTGGTCACTGCTGAGTTTTCCAAATTTGCTGGCATATTGAGTGCAGCATTTTCACAGCATCATCCTTCAGAATTTGAAATAGCTCAACTGGAATTACATCACCTCCACTAGCTTTGCTCGTAGTGATGCTTTCTAAGGCCCACTTGACTTCACATTCCAGGATGTCTGGCTCTAGGTGAGTGATCACAAATTAAATATTTTTATTTATACTTGCCACATGTAATTCAAACAGTATTTTTCAAATAAGAAGTTGTTTCTTCTCTCTCTTATGGGTGATATTTTCTGCTGGAAGTAAGGGATGATTCATATCAACAGTGGACTGGAAAGTTTCTAAACTTTATTAAAAAGATCTCCCAAGTTTGTTTGGTCACTGTGCCCTTTAACCTATTAGAGGCACCCTGTGGTGACATTGTAGGATTACAGGATGTACATGTATGAGGAAACAGAACCACTGGAGATGGTGACTGCAGCCATGAAATTAAGAGATGCTTGCTCCTTGGAAGAAAGTTATGATCAACCTAGACAACATAATAAAAAGCAGAGACATTACTTTACCAACAAAGGTCTGTCTAGTCAAAGCTATGGTTTTTCCAGTAGTCATGTATGGATGTGAGATTTGGACCACAAGGAAAGCTGAGCACCGAAGAATTGATGCTTTTGAATTGTGGTGTTGGAGAAGACTCTTGAGAATCCCTTGGACTGCAAGGAGATCCAACCAGTCCATCCTAAAGGAGATCAGTCCTGGATGTTCATCAGAAGGACTGATGCTGAAGCTGAAACTCCAATACTTTGGCGACCTGATGCAAAGAACTGATTCATTGGAAAAGACCCTGATGCTGGAAAAGATTGAAGGCGGGAGAAGGGGACAACAGAGGATGAGATGGTTGGATGGCATCATGGACTCAATGGACATGAGTTTGAGTAAACTCTGGGCATTGGTGATGGACAGGGAAGCCCAGGGTGCTACAGTCTATGGGGTTGCAAAGAGTTGGACACGACTGAGCGACAACTGAAATGAAACAGTGTTTTGCCATATTTTTAAGGAGGAAAAAGTAAAATTTTTCATTTTTCTGTTCATTCATGCATTTGTCATCTATTACTGTTAAAGCCAAATGTAAATTTTTAGAAGTTGTTTTCCAAATAGTCATGGTACACATGATCCTACCTCTAAATTTGGATTGTTGGAAACTATGTGTGAAGAAGATAATTACACTCCCAGATTTAGGCTAAGATTCTTTTTTTTTTTTCCTTCAAAATAAAACGGAAAGCAAACTGATCAAACAATATAAAATAGTTGGAGTAATAGATTTGGGGAGGAAAAGGAAAATTTAATACAAATATACAGTTATTCTAGCTAAATTAATTTTTCTTTTTTATTGAAATATAATTGACATACAACATTGTATAACATGTACAATGTGATGATTTTGTGCCATACTTATAGTGAAATGTTTACCACAATAAGGTAAACACATCCTTCAACTCACATAATTGGTTGTTTTTATGGTGAGAATATTAAACTTCTGCTCTTGCAGCAACTTTGAAGTATGCCTGAAGTATACACTACAGCACTGTTAACTATAGTCGTCATGCTGTGCCTTAGATCCCCAGAGCTTATTCACTTTAGAACTGAAATTTTGTACCATTTGACCAACATTTCCTATTTTCCTGACCCCTAATCCCTAGCAACCACCACTCCATCCTTGTTTCTATGAGTTTAATGATTTATATTCCATGTATCAATGAGAGCATGTAGTAAAGACACAGTTCATATTATTGTTTCACTTTATTGTCCTTCACAGATATTGCATTTTCCATGAATTGAAGGCCAGAAGCAACTCTGTGTCACACAAGTTTATCAGCATCATTTTTACAAAAGCATCTGCTCACTGTGTCTCCATGTCACATTTGGTGATTCTCACATTTCAAACTTTTTCCTTATTATTATACTTATTATAGTGATCTGAGATCAGTGACCTTTGATGTTACTATTGCACAGAGAATATGATTTGTTGAGGGCCTAGGTGATAGTAAGCATTTTTACCAATAAAGTATTTTTTAATTAATTTATTTTTTATTGAAGGATAATTGCTTTACAGAATTTTGCTGTTTTTTGTCAAACCTCAACATGAATCAGCCATAGGTATACATATATCCCCTCCTTTTTTAAAATTAAGACATTTATATTGTCTTTTTAGACATAATGCTGTTGCATACTGGGAAACCAAAAAATTAAAGTGACTCATTATATTGTAAAATTGGTTTTGTTATGGTAGTTTGGAAGAAAAACCACAGTATCTCCCAGATATGCCTGTCTGACTTATTTCACATAACACAATGCCCCAAAAGTCCATTTACAGTGTCATAAATAGAAGGATTTCCTTCTTCTGTATCAGTGATTAATATTCCACTGTATGTATAAGTTATTTTGTATATTATTCATTTTCATAATCCTATATTTGTAAATTTATTTGGGTATGTATATTCATGCATAAAGAATGCTTGAGGGGATAACCATTTTGACCTCAGGATGATGGGTAGGATTTACTTTTTTCTTTATGTATTTATATGGTAATCAAATGTTTACAATGAGTATTTTTTACATGATGCTCATATAAAAATAATAATAAAAGTATTATCACTCTGACAAAAAGCAGAAAAAGTGACTTACATTAGTAACAAAATCTATAAGGAACCTTGGAACACAAAAGTTTAACAAGATCTTTGTTGTTCAGCTATGGTGAGTTAGTGGTAAATTATAGGAGAAACCATAGGACTAGGAAAAGAGCAGTGATAAGAAAGAGGGTTTCTTGGTGGCTCAGATGGTAAAGCATCTGCCTACAATGCGGGAGACCCGGGTTCAATCCCTGGGTGGGGAAGATCCCCTGAAGAAGAGAATGCAACCCACTCCAGTAGTCTTGCCTGGAAAAGTCCACGAACGGAGGAGCCTGGTAGGCTACAGTCTATGGGGTTGTAAAGCGGTGGACACGACTGAGTAACTTCACTTTCACTTTTCACTTTCAAGGAAGGGAAAGAAGTCAGATAAAGAAATCATTAAAAAAATAAATCTTTAAAAAAATAAAATAAAAAATAAATAAAAATAAAACTGGCACAACTTTGAAATAAAAAGTAACAGATTTCTGGATTACATTATAAGGTACACATTTTAGCAAAGGAAGCCTTGAAATTAATATAATGAAACTGTTAGCTTCATGAAAGTTTAGCTCACCAGCTATCAGTAATATATTCCCTGGGGCCTGGCATTACAACTTCTATACAGGAATTCTGTAAATATTTGTTGAATAAATGAATGAATAGATTGTGTTAAATTTGAAGTAATTGTGACTCCAAGGAAATAGATAAGGATGCTAAGGAACAAGTCTTGGAATGAATGTATGGATTTGGAAGTCATTAAAATCAAAGTAGTATTTAAAATGAAGAAAGTGAACAGAAGTGTAAAGGTAAGCATGTTTGCAGAGATGAGCAGCAGATTCTGACTGATGGAACACAGGGATACAGGCATTAAGGTGGTGTGGAAAGAACAGTACATATAGTACCCTTCATTCCCTTAATTTGGACTTCACTGTATTTAGAGTTCCCTCCTCCCCACAACAGCCCTTCTCTCTCACTCAGTTGCTACTATTATGTCTTATAATCCTTGGAAACTAGCATGCATTTAAAAGAACACAGCCACATAATCACAATCAAAATCAAGACATTAACATTGATACACTAAAATCATCTAATCCACAGATTTCATTTAGACATAATGAATTGTTCCAATAATGTCTTTTATAGCAAATATTCCAGTCTAGGATGATATGATATGTTTATTTGTCATGTCTCTTTCAATGTGGGAAGAATTCCTCCTTTTCCCTTGACTTTCATGATCTTGACATTTTTTAATTCTAAAATAAAATATTCATTAAAAAAATCATGAAATCTCACAAGTAGACCAATTAAGAGTTGGACACGACTGAGCGACTTCACTTTCACTTTTCACTTTCATGCATTGGAGAAGGAAATGGCAACCCACTCCAGTGTTCTTACCTGGAGAATCCCAGGGACGGGGGAGCCTGGTGGGCTGCCGTCTATGGGGTCGCACAGAGTCGGACATGACTGAAACGACTTAGCAGCAGCAGCAGCATCCTCAACTGAAGAAAGTCTTTTTTTAGGGAAACAACCTAAAATGTTTCTAGATGAAATAGTGTTTGGGTGGGGCCGTCTGAGGAGCTGGAGGTGGCCCTTCAGGGTTCTTTTCACTTGTGTTTGGAAATGTCTGTGTAAGAAAATGTTAGAAGAAATACATGTCAATTATTTTATAGAAAGATCCTTCATTTAGTTCTGTATGTAGTTTTCCTAAAGTTAGATTTGGTAACCTAAACAAATAATAGCTGTAGAAGATATTATTATTATTTTTTAAATTTAGGTAAATTCATAGCATAAAACTATACATTTTGAAGGGAATGATGTCTGTCTGCTTCTTGCTCCTTCTGGGAGTGCCATAATATTGATACGTATGCTGGTTCATTTGATGGTCTCCACAGGCCCTTTGGCTCTGTCTCCTTTTCTTCTCTTCCGTTTAATGGCCTGAACGTCACGTTCACTGATTTGTCTTTTCTGCTTCCTTACATCTCTTGTTGAAGTTTTCTAGTGAATTTTTAAATTTCAGTTATTGTATGTTTCAGCTCTAAGATTTCTATGTTGTTCCTTTTTTATAATTTCTATCTTTTAGATGGATATTTTTACTGGTATCCATTTTCTTCAGAAATTCTTTCCCTAATCTTCTTTAGTTTGTTGTTCATATATATATATATATATATATATATATGAACTAATATATATATATATTAGCTTTTAGCAAAGCCTGTATTCTTTGCCATGTGTGGCCACTGAAGTCACTGTGGATCAGCCAGTGACCTGACAGGAATTTACTTAAATATCTTGAGCTAAAAGAGAGAGAAAAGTACTACTTTACCCGGCCTCAGCAATTTGGCCATGAGCTGGAAATTCCTTCAATACCAAGCCAACACTCTTTTCCTTTTCGTAAGATTTTGTGGTTTTGTCCTTAACGTCCTCTTTGCATGGAGATCATACATCCAAAGGTGGATGTACAACCTGAGTTGTGGGCCCTCTCAGGTCCTTTATATCTGGACCTGGGGATGTGCATCCTGTCCTCTCTTACATAGTGTATGTGGAGGCCCTTTGAGCTCTTATTCCCTCAAGAGAGTTCCTGCTCTACCTTGTTCTTCCCAGACTTTTGGGTCTCTGTGCCCCTTTCCCTGCTTGCTGTCTCATCACATGGGTGCAAACTATATATATATATATATATACATATATTTAAATATCTCAACAGCTTCCTGGAAAGCTTCTTTGCCTAAAAAGTATGGAGCAGAAGGGGCAAAAACAAAGGCCAGTCTCAATGGAATATGACTCAGACATAAAAAAAGAATGAAAGAATCCCATTTGCAGCAACAGTATGAACTGTCATACTGAGTGAAACAAGTCAGACAAAGACATATCCTTGTGGAATCTAAAAAAACATGGTGTAAAGGAACTCATTTACAAAACAGAAATAGAGTCATAGATGTAGAAACATTTATGATGACTGGGAGGATATGGGAGGAGGGATAAATTGGGAGTTTGGGATGGACATATATACACTGCACTACTAAATATAAAATAGATAACTAATCATGATCTACTGCATAGAAAAGGGAACTCTGCTCAGTACTCTATAATGGTCTATAGTGGAAAATAATCTAAAAAAGAGTAGATATATGTGTACATATAACTGATTTATTATGATGTAGCTTGATTGTTTTATTATGGGCTTCCCTGGTGGCTTAGAGGGTAAAGTGTCTGCCTGCAATGTGGGAGACCTGGGTTCAATCCCTGAGTCGGGAAGATCCCCTGGAGAAGGAAATGGCAATCCACTCCAGTACTCTTGCCTGAAAAATCCCATGGATGGAAGAGCCTGGAAGGCTGCAGTCCATGGGGTTGCAAAGAGTCAGACACGACTGAATGACTTCACTTTCACTTCATACCTGAAATAAAACAACATTGTAAATCAACTATATTCCAATAAAATCTTGTAAAAAATTAAAACAATGGTGAGCCTCTGTGCTGATTCCTGATAAAAATGCACATGGTCAGTGTGAATTTGGAACCAGTAATCTGCCCCAGGAACACTGACTATTATTCTGTATTTACCACCACTATGCTGAGGAATGGGAGATGATGGGTAAGTGAAAATACCACAGCAATCTCTTACTAACAACCAGCTACTCTTTTCTTCAGTAAGCAGAACTTTAGTTGCTGAAAGTTTTGAGTTAGTTTTCAGATTAAAAAAAAAAAAGTGTCAGTCTTTGTGAGTTTAATTTGTTTTAGTGGAGGGGGTGTTTTTCTTAAATGCTTTACCTTGTCATATTCCATAATGTCACTGCTATAGAAAATATTCTCATCTATACATGTTGTTTTTTGGTGTGTGTAGGGGTGGGGGACTTCCCTGGTGGCTGGCTCAGACTGTAAAAAACCTGCTTGCAATGCCAGAGACTTGGCTTCAATCCCTGGCTCAGGCAGGTCCCCTGGAGAAGGGAATGGCTACCCATTCCAGTATTCTTCCCTAGAGAATTCCATGGACAGAAGAGCCTGGAGGGCTACATTCCATGAAGTGTGCATGAGTTGGACACAACTGAGTGACTTTTACACATGCCTTTTATTGTTTATATATTTGGCATTTAACAAGAAATATTAAGCTCTAGGATTTAATAGAAATTTAATTATGATTTTATTTCTTTTTTTTCCCCACAAATGTGTATATTTTCCATTGATGAATAGCATTTGCCTTTTTGACATTAAATCTCTCATATTTATGCTTTACATAGTCAATTGTTTGTTTCATTCCTCTTTGTTGATATTTAGGTTTAGTGTCTTGGCGTAGAGTCCTAAGTGTGAGTCCCTTTTACAATGCTCTACACTGTTGAAATCAGTAAATACTAATTTTAGTCACCTACAAATATTCAAGCATTGTGGAAGTGGCATTGATACAATCTTGCAACCATTTGTATGACTCCAAGAAGATTCTCATATATTTACTTTTAACATTTTAACAAAATATGCTTTGGTAGATTTAAAATTTGGACTACAAATTTCTATATAACTGATTATGAGAATGCAATGAATAAACATATCCTGAATTACTGCATATAGGATTGGAGAAATCTTATTAACATTTATTTTTACCTTAATGAAGGCTTATATTTCCCTAAACTTCCTTATACAGTAGCTTAACATAGAAAAAATGTTTTTTAACTTTAATTCTGAATGAAATTGTTCAAATTAGAAAAGAATTGCATTTAGTTAATTTAATTGACCACAAGCAACCATTACCTCAACCATGTGGTAACCAATAAAATACCCTGGAGGAATTAGTGCAAGCAATGATGCTTATTATTGTCTACATGCTATTGCTCACTTTAACATACACCTGGCCTGAGTAACCATATCATGTAAGGATTCAATTTAGAGACTTAGATTCTAAATTATGTGCTGAGCTAATCAGAACAGACTCCCATTTTAATGGAAATAATAAATGAAGGGAGCTATAATTTCATTACAGAAAAACAGTTTTGGATTAATTGGATTGAGATATCAGTGTTTTCACTAAATTCTTGAAATCTATTTTTTCTTTTCATTTATGCACAATTTTTACTTTATAACTGTACCTAACTCTATGATTTTCTTAAAATTAGCTGAAATATGACAATACTTTTTTTTTTGACCTGTAAGGTGGACATGCTTTATAACTCTATCCTCTGCTGTTTCTTCTGACAGCTGCCAGATGACAGAGGGCCGGCCCATTTGGCTTCCACACCAAGACTTGCTCCTTCTGTCCTTTGCTCTGCTGCACTGAGATCTTTTATTAACATCTAACTGCAGCAGCCTTATGTCTGTGGACTGCAAATAAGAATGAAGCTGGGAGAAGCCTGGAATTTGTTCCATTATACACTGGAATAAGGCCAAAGGCTGACTACTTGATTTTGAGTCTAGTGACAGATTTAGTATCTGCTTTCTCAAGAAGCCAAGAGATTTGAAATATGTCTAAAGCCTGTCCTTATATCTAAGATCTGAGATGTTATAACTTGAAATCTCATCCATTATTTTCTGAGTTTAACAACAATTGGTGGTAGTGAATGGAATGATTATGTGAGAGTTCACGATGCACCTAAAATAGAGGGGGAAAAAAAAGATTCTTTTTTCCTTATTTGGTTCATTTTTTAAAAAGTCTTTAACCCCTAGAAGAGGAGTTGCAGAAATTATAATTGAATGTTATTGTGGAGTCAATATGAATATTTTCAGATCTCTGTTAAAGTGGAAAAATTATAAAGATAGAAACCCAGTGTTAAAAAGACAGACTTCCTAGAGTTTCCTGTTCAAAATATACAATCAATACCTTTCAGTTCAGTTCAGTCGCTCAGTCATGTCCGACTCTTTGTGACCCCATGAACTGCAGCATGTCAGGCCTCCCTGTCCATCACCAGCTCCTAGAGTTTACCCAAACTCATGTCCATCGAGTTGGTGATGCCATCCAGCCATCTCATCCTCTGTCACCCCCTTCTCCTGCCCCCAATCCCTCCCAGCATCAGGGTCTTTTCCAATAAGTCAACTCTTCACATGAGGTGGCCAAAGTGTTGGAGTTTCAGCTTCAACATCAGTCCTTCCAATGAACACCCAGGACTGATCTCCTTTAGGACGGACTGGTTGGATCTCCTTGCAGTCCAAGGCACTCTCAAGAGTCTTCTCCAACACCACAGTTTAAAAGCATCAATTCTTCAGTACTCAACTTTCTTTATAGTTCAACTATAACATTCATACATGACCACTGGAAAAACCATAGCCTTGACTAGACAGACCTTTGTTGGCAAAGTAATGTCTCTGCTTTTTAATATGCTGTCAAGGTTAGTCATAACTTTCTTTCCAAGGAGTAAGCATCTTTTAATTTCATGGCTGCAATCACCATCTGCAGTGATTTTGGAGCCCCCCCAAATAAAGTCAGCCACTGTTTCCACTGTTTCCCCATTTATCTGCCATGAAGTGATGGGACCAGATGCCATGATCTTAGTTTTCTGAATGTTGAGTTTTAAGCCAACTTTTTCACTCTCCTCTTTCACTTTCATCAAGAAGCTCTTTACTACATACTAAACACTGTACTAAGAACTTTATATATGTTAGTTAGTTTATATGCTAACTTTGTAAAGTATGTTTTCTTCCACATTCTGCACAGTGGGAAACTGAAGATTATAGATATTAGGAAACTTAGCCATAAAACATTCTTCATGAACAATATGCTAATCATGGTAGAGTAAAAGTTCATCATCTTTTTGGTGTGAGTTTTCTATACCATAGTGTCTTTCATAGTAATAAAAGGAGAGATCTGCATCTTCCTTTAGACATTATGGAGCAAAAGATGTAGGAGTTCATGGAATTCAGTAATTTCCCTATAAACAAAGCCATTCTAGCCAGAAAGTTTGGGGAGCATGTCCATAAACATGCAGATAACAAAATGATTAGTGCATTGTTTGGATGCTTGCCAAACAAAAGCCCTGGGAAATTGGAGGTGGTAGTGTTGTCAATACAGAGAAGTTACTGTAGGCGAGAAGGGGGCCCAAAGTTACTCAGCCCATTTCAACAACAACACCCACAGTCTGCCATATGCTCTTCTCTACAAGTATAAACCACAGTCTCAGATTTTCAATATTCTATAGCATGTTATATAAGCATATTGTGATGGTTAATTTGATGTATGAACATGATTGGGCTGTGGAATATCTAAATATTTATTTAAATCTTATTCTGGATGTTTCTGGATGAGATTAACATTTAAACAAGTGGACTAAGTTTGCTCTCCTTAATGTGTGTGGGTCTCAATCAACCAGGTAAAAGATTGGATGGAAAAAGAAAGCAAACCTGATCATCTCTGAGTAGGAGGGAATTCCTTTACTTCCCTGCCTTTGATCTGTGGCTGGTTTTTTCTGCCTTTGAACTCAAGCATTGGGTCTTCTTGGGTCTTCAGCCTGACCACCACTGGACTAGAACTACACCGCTGGCTTTCCTGATTCTCAGGCCTTCAGACTTACACTGAAACAGTACCACTGGTTTTCCTGGGTTTCCAGTTTGACACCTTACCCTGTAGATCTTGGGGTATGTGTATGTGTGTGTATATGAGTGTGCATACACACAGAATTTCTTGGTTCTGTTTCTCTGGAGAATGCTAATGGATGATTGCTTATGTTTTTCTAGTTTTAGTATTCAGAATTTTATTTTCATTATTACTCTGATTTGAGAGAATATTCTATGTGTTTAAATAAAATTTAATTCTAGTAAGAAAATATGAAAATGGCAACATTCATAAAACATATTTTTTATGTTAGACTATATTATAAATGTGAAGTCAAGTGTAATATGCTTTTATTTTATTTTTGGCTTTTGTAATCTATATTACTGCTGTCTTCCAAGTTACCAGATATGATCATTAAGTATTATGACTTTATAAATTAACCCTATTAATAAATCTTTTGTTTACAAAAAGTAGAAAATACCAAAATTCTTCCTGTAGCAATAAACCAATCCCTCATCAAAAAAAAAAAAAAAATTAGGAAAATACTTTGTAAATTTCATCCTTATATAACCATTGGCCTTGCATAATTTTAACTATAATAAATATTTAATAGCATGACCTCAGTGTGATGGGCTCCCCTGATAGCTCAGTCAGTAAAGTATCTGCCTGTAATGCAGGAGACCTGGGTTTGATTCCTGGGTCAGAGAGATCCCCTGGAGAAGGAAATGGCAACCCACTCCAGTATTCTTGCCTGGAGAACTGTGGGCAAAGGAGCCTAGCAGGCTACAGTCTATGGGTTCGCAAGAGTCGGACACAAATTAGTGACTATACTACCACTCAGTCTGTTATTTATGTATCCATATTTCAGGCTATACAATCTTATCTCAAAACGAACCATGTTATAAATAAGCAAACAAATTATGTACAAAACGAGACCAGTTAACACAGGGCATAAATATGACTGGTTCCCTGAAATTCCCCTTTGACTTTACTGGGAACATAAAACATAAAGGAATTCCAAATGCTTTATGTAGCCATTATTATTAATAACAGAAGGTATATGTACTTGAGAGAAAATTTCTGCAGATCTGCTAATAACTACTACTGTTAATTATGGGCATGTTATGTGCCAAGCATTTCACTAAGAACTTTGTTACAGGAAATTAGAGGTGGCACCCCTACCTGGATTAGATGGCACACTGATTCTTATAATGACTATTAAAAGGGATTTTAGGACACCAGGGGAGAGGCTGCTCAAAGGGTTTCAACAAATATTTTATTCCATAATAAGCAATTCTTAAGTAATATGGTGATATTCCCTCAATTTCTTATAGTCTTGTGGCTGATGATGAGAGAGTCTTCAATTTAAGACTCCAAAATCACTACTGATGTGACTGCAGCCATGAAATTAAAAGATGCTTGCTCCTTGGAAGTCAAGCTATGACAAACCTAAACAGAGTATTGAAAAGCAGAGACATCACTTTGCCAACAAAGGTCCATATAGTCAAAGCTATAGTTTTTCTAGTAGTCATGTATGGATGTGAGAGTTGGACTGTAAAGAAAGCTGAGCACCAAAGAATTGACGCTTTTGAACTGTGGTGTTGGAGAACACTCTTGGACATCCCTTGGACAGAAAGGAGATCAAATCACTCAATCCTAAAGGAAATCAACCCTGAATATTCATCAGAAGGACTGAAACTGAAGCTGAAACTCCAATACTTTGGCCACCTAATGCGAAGAGCCAATTGATTGTAAAAGGCCTTGATGCTGGGAAAGATTGAAGGCAGAAGAAGCAGGTGACAGAGGATGAGATGATTGGATGGCACCATCAAATCAATGGACATGAGCCTGAGCAAGTTCCAGAAGATAGTGAAGGACAGGGACGCCTAGCATGCTGCAGTCCATGGGGTCACAGCGAGTTGGACATGATTGAGTGACTGAACAGCAACAAATTCAGGACTGGTGACAAAGAAAGCCCTTACATTCTGGATCATGCTTCTGAGCTCTGAATGAACTATAGAATCACCTGGACAATTTTTAAAAGACACTTATGCTCAGGCCCCATTTCTGGAATTTCTATTTAAATCATCTGGTGTTTGCGATAGCAAAATAAGTATCCCATAACAGTATAATGCACAGGTGGAGTTTAGAGGTACTGGCTTAGAAAGAAGGGCAATGTGACCTCTGTTTTATTTATTTTTGTAAATTTATTTTCAGCAGAAAAGCTAGTGTTCAACTCTCACCTCAGGCTCCCCAGGGCTTATTTCTAGCAATATTGTTTCAGCAAAGACATATTATTTCTCATACTGTTGATGTTAAATAACCTTCAAGGCAAGAGCAGGCCTCTTTCTAAATAGGAGAGACAGATTCAAAAGGATAAACCAGCAAAATGCTTTAACATTAGGGGCTTTAAGCATAGAATTTGCATCTGTTATTCATTATTGTCAAGTGTATATATAGCTCTTGTTCCAAATAAGGAATGACAGAAATTACAGGGTGCATTAACATTTGTCATACTTAGTTTAGGATCAAGTGTAATGCTATTTATGCTCACAAGAAGATCATTATATGACAGGTGGATAAGAGAAGATGGCTTAGAACTATGTACACTTTTCCTAAGAATCAAAAAGTATACAGAAAGCAGGAGTAACCTGACTGGGCAGTGAAATCCCTCTCAAGCTTCATTCAGCAGAACCTGTGCCCCAGTATGAACTGCATCAGTAGCAAAGATATGGTGCCTTTTCTTAATTGGTCTACCAGGACCAGAGGGAGTTGTCCTTTCTTCCTAATGATGCAGAAAAACATAAAGCTTAAGTTTTCTTAAACTATAGGATAGTTTAAGACCACTTACTGGTCTTGCTACCTCGGACAAAATGGTTAACATTTCGGAGCCTGTTTCTCATCTGTAAAATGGGAAGAATAATACATACTGATTAGGTAGTTATAAGGATAGAATGAGTCATTATTTGGAAAGTGCTTAAAATAATCCCCATCAAAGACTTAATCAAATATAAGGGCTTGTTAAACAAAAATTTTAAAAAAATGAATAACTCAGACTTTCTCAAGAAGAAACTGTTGGTCTTCTTCAAAAAGAGAGTACTATATGTGCACTTAGAGATCTCCAAACAATTTTTTCCATTTCTATTAGACAGTCACAAAAACTATATATGGTAGGTTTTTCATAATTTGGAAGATGGAGAAACTGAAATTAGAGAAATTTAGTAACCATATACTTAATAATTTGTAGACCTGGCAATTATCACTGAGATTTAACTTAAAGATTGTGCTGTTACCCTCAAAATGATTTACTTTATGAATCATGTATAATGACTTAGAATGAATGACAAATGACATAAAATCACTAGTAAATGATTTTTACTAGTGATAAATAATCAATGTAGCTATTTATAATTACAATTACTCTCACTTCTAACACTTCTTACATTCTTTCTATCCTTTTTGTCTTCTTAGCATACACTATTGTATAACTTGTTTTCTGAATTCCTTTTACAATGAAAACTCCATGAGGTACATATTTGGGATCCACTTCATTCATTGTCTAAGAGTTGGCAATCAACAAATGTTGACTGAAGGGATAATGTATGAACACTTCCTCAGCAAAGATGAAAATTTTAAGGAGCTATGAAAATATTTACTATTAATTAGAGCTTAAATGGAGGAAATGGCAACCCACTCCAGTGTTCTTGCCTGGAGAATCCCAGGGATGGGGGAGCATGGTGGGCTGCCATCTATGGGGTCACACAGAGTCGGACACAACTGAAGCGACTTAGCAGCAGCAGCAGAGCTTAAAAGTTCTAAATGGACGAATTCTGAAAATGGCCATGACATGACACTTTCAGTGGTTCATGACTTTCTAAATCTTTTAAAGACAGTGACGTTAAATCAGTTACTATTTGAAATATTTCACAAATTTATAATGGTTGTAATCCTTGTATAGTATTATGTACCCATGATTATCCTAAATGCTTTATATTTATTAACTCATTTGATCCTCACATCAACCTTATGATGTAGATACTATTATACTCACCATTTTATAGCTTGAGACCTGAAGCACAGAGATGGTAATTTATTTGACCCATTTCAGACTAGTAGGAAGTGGTGGACCCAGAATTGGAGCCATGGACTCTGACTCTGGAATCCATACTCTTAATCACTATCCTGTGCTGTATATTGCATTGCTGTAAGACAAATCAGATGTTTAGACTATCGGACATGAAGTAAAAAGTTCTTTGTTTTCAACTTTTAGAAACCTGACATTTTATCACTCAAGAAGAAGAACAGTTCACGTTAGTAGAAATAACTTTATTTTTAAAAAATTTAAAATTAATTTTTATTGGAGTATGTTTGCTTTGCAATGTTGTGTAAGTTTCTGCTGAATAGCAATGTGTATCAGCTATATGTATATACATCCCCTCTCTTCTGGATTTCCTTCCCATTTAGGTCACCACAGAGCATTCAGTAGCGTTCTCTGTGCTATCCAGTAGGTTCCCTTTTTTATACATAGTGTCAATAGTGTATATGTGTATGCACACATGTATACTGCATGTCAAACCCAATCTGGCAATTCCTCTCACCGCCCCTTCCCCTCTTGCTATCCCTACATTTGTTCTCTCTGTTTGTGTCTTTATTTCTGCTTTGCAAATGAGTTCACTTGTATGATTTTTCTAGACTCCACATATAAGGGATATTTATATATTTTTCTTTCTGACTTACTTCACTCTGTATGATTATAGTCTCTAGGTCCATTGATGTCTCTGCAAATGGCACAATTTTGTTTCTTTTTTATGGCTGAGTAGTAATCCATTGTATATATGTGAAAAGTGAGAGTGAAGTCGCTCAGTCGTGTCTGGCTCTTTGCAACCCCATGGACTGTAGCCTACCAGGTTCCACCATCCATGGGATTTTCCAGGCAAGAATACTGGAGTGGGTTGCCATTTCCTTCTCCAGGAAATCTTCCCATCCCAGGGAATGAACCTGGGTCTCCCACATTGTAGGCAGACGCTTTACCATCTGAGCCAGCTCAGGGACGTATATATGTACCACATCTTTATTAATTCAACTCTTGATGGACATTTAGATTGATTCCATGTCTTGGCTATTGTAAATAGTGCTGCAATGAATATTGGGGTGCTTGTATCTTTTGAATGATGGTTTTCTCTGGATATACTCTTAGAAGTGGGATTTTTGGGTCATATGAGAGTCCTACTTTTAGTTTTTTTAAGGAATCTCTATACTGTTCTTAGTTTCATTGAGTTAGACAAGGCTGTGGTCCTAGTGTGATTAGATTAACTAGTTTCCTGTGAGTATGGTTTCAGTGTGTCTGCCCTCTGATGCCCTCTTGCAACACCTACCGTCTTACTTGGGTTTCTCTTACCTTGGGCGTGGGGTATCTCTTCACGGCTGCTCCAGCAAAGTGCAGCCACTGCTCCTTACCTTGGACGAGGGGTATCTCCTCACGGCCGCCCTTCCTGACCTTCAACGTGGGATAACTCCTCTAGGCCCTCCTGAGCCCACGCAGCCACCGCTCCTTGGACGTGGGGTTGCTCCTCCTAGCCGCTGCTCCTGGCCTCGGGTGTGGGGTAGCTCCTCCCAGCCGCCACCTCTAACCTCGGACGCGGGGTAGCTCCTCTTGGCTGCTGCCCCTGACCTCGACTTGGGTAGCTCTTCTTGGTGGTTCCTGCGCCGTCGCAGCGTGGCACTCTTGGCTGCTGCCCCTGACATCAGACGTGGGGTAACTCCTCTTGGCCGCCGCCCTTTGGGCATGGGGTCCTCCCGACTTCTGCCTCTGACCTCGGACGTGAGGTAGCTCCTCTTGGCTGCGCTTATGTGCGCCGGTCACAGCCACCCACGCTTAAGTGCGTGGGTCGCAGCCGCCTGTTAGGGCAGAAAGTGAAGAGGAACTAAAAAGCCTCTTGATGAAACTGAAAGTAGAGAGTGAAAAAGTTGGTTTAAAGCTCAACATTCAGAAAAGGAAGATCATGGCATCCGGTCCCATCACTTCATGGGAAATAGATGGGGAAACAGTGGAAACAGTGTCAGACTTTATTTTTGGGGGCTCCAAAGTCACTGAAGATGGTGACTGCAGCCATGAAATTAAAAGACGCTTACTCCTTGGAAGGAAAGTTATGTCCAACCTAGATAGCATATTCAAAAGCGGAGACATTACTTTGCCAACAAAGGTCCATCTAGTCAAGACTATGGTTTTCCCTGTGGTCATGTATGGATGTGAGAGTTGGACTATGAAGAAGGCTGAGCACTGAAGAATTGATGCCTTTGAACTGTGGTGTTGGAGAAGACTCTTGAGAGTCCCTTGGACTGCAAGGAGATCCAACCAGTCCATTCTGAAGGAGATTAGCGCTGGGATTTCTTTGGAAGGAATGATGCTAAAGCTGAAACTTCAGTACTTTGGCCACGTCATGCGAAGAGTTGACTCATTGGAAAAGACTCTGATGCTGGGAGGGATGGGGGGCAGGAGGAGAAGGGGGTGACAGAGGATGAGATGGCTGGATGGCATCACTGACTCGATGGACGTGAGTCTGAGTGAACTCCGGGAGTTGCTGATAGACAGGGAGGCCTGGTGAGCTGCGATTCATGGGGTCACAAGGAGTCGGACACGACTGAGCTGAACTGAACTGAACTGATATTTTTCTTCATAATGGATATATAAATTTACATTTCCACCAAAAGTGTAAGAGGTTGGAGCTAACATTCTCCATTATATAGAAACTTTGAATGTTATCAAGCAATTTCAAAGTACTTGAGTGAGTTCTAGAATTCTTTAACAAATAGTAAGAAAAGGTTGACTGCTATAACTTTCTAATTTTTAGAGCAAGTGTTAATTTATCATTTGCCCATAGTACAAATGCCAGTAGCTTGCACTATCTTTTTTATGAAGACCTTACTTATATTTACAAGGCTCCTTTAGTATAATTTACCTGTAAAAAATCTAATAAATTAATCTTTTGGATGGTGGTTTTGGTCATCAACATATATATCAGCACATACCTTCCAATTACACAAGTTGTAGTTTGTTAGTCCCTATAATACAGAAGGCTTGTCTTGCTTTTACTGAGACAAAAGTTCTATACCTACACTTATATCATGGTTGTAACCCAAAATTGCTAACTTAGATAGCGTGGTCTCCTGTTTCCCTAGGTAGTATGCAATATATATAATAAGAAGATCATTCTGTACTCTCTGCCCTGCAATATTAGGTAAAATTGCATTGAATCTCCTCTTGCATCTTTTATGCAAGTTCAAATACTTTTGATTGATTGATGCAAAAACTCAGGTCGTGGCATAGATATCGAACATCTCCCTGGGCTTGGCTCTGAACAGCATTGATCCAAGAATAAAGTTCTGTGATTTCAAAGCAAAGAAAACCATTATTTTTATACATGTATAAGTTTCTAAGAAGTATAATGGATAGTACTAAAGAAACTGGGTTGAAGAAAAGAGGTTATACCTTACATAGCACAATAAGTAATTTGTTAAGTGTTATTGTCCTGCAAAGTGCTTTTTGCTCTTCTACCCTTTTCCTTACTTACTTTTCTCCATTACTACATTAATTTAATTTAAAATGAATCAAACCAAATAGAGAAGTAAAATGAAAATAAATCTGATAAAGCTTCCATTTATTATAATGTCAGGGTTACTTGTACTGGACAAATCAAATGGCAGACAACACTCGAGAAAGGACTAAAACCTCTAACTCTTTGAAGGCACTGATAAGTAAACAAAACCAGACAGAAACTGGAGTGGATTCAACTCTTGAGAGAAGTGGTGATCACTAGGTGAGGTCTTACTTTAACTGGCTTTTCTTGGAGGATATTCTCCAGTCTACTTGAATGGCAGGAGTATAATCAAACACAAACAGAAATGAAAACTATTTTTACATCAATCTATCAGAAGCTGGAGTACAGGGCTCTCAGAAGAGCTAGACGTTAAGAGGGGAAGTATACCTACAACACAGCTACACAACTTGGACAGTCGCAATGTCTGCATATAAATTATGTTCAAGTCCTTTGTGGCCCACTGACCTTCACAGGAGGAAGATTCAAGGAATCCTGTGAAAAATGGGCTTCTCCAGTGGTGCAGATAGTAAAGAATCTGCCTGCAATGCAGGAGGCCCGGGTTGAATCCCTGAGTCAGGAAGATTCCCTGGAGAAGGGAATGGCTACCCACACCAGTATTCTCGCCTGGAGAATTCCATGGACAGAGGATCCTGGTGGGCTACAGTCCACAGAGTTCCAAAGAGTTGTACAGTATTGAGCAAGTAATGCTTTCACTTTCCATGAAAAACAGTAGATGGTAGGCTCAAAAACTGAGAAGAGATCTTTGCTTTTGTGCATCATGGGAAAACACTTCAGTGTTTGAGTCCAGCAACATAAAAGAGACTTTTTAACAGAGCAATATAACTCCTTATTAAAAGATAAATCAATACATTTGAGAGTCTAGGGTTTCTACAATGTATAATCTACAATGTTCAATTCAAAATAAATGCTAGGTAGATTAAGAAGCAGGAAAATGTGACCATCATCAAGAAACAGTTAAGAGAAACAGAACTGGGATTACATGCTAGGATGAGCAGATAACAAACTATACTGCATTTGTTTAAGGATTTAAGAAGAAACATTGTTAAAAGTGTTGAACAGGTGAATGAAAAATAGAAACTATAAAGTAGAACTAAATAGAAATATTAAAAAAATAAATAGAAATATTTTAACTAAATTGAAATACAGGAAATGAAAACTTTACGGCATGGGATTAACAACAAATTGAGGTAACCAAAAGAGTCAATGAAGCATTCTTCTCAAGGACAGATGGAACATTCTCAGACAAGTCTAATAAATTTAAAAAAGACACAAAATATCAAGCATGTTTATGATGGTATGAAATCAAAAAATAATTGCAAAAAGAAAACTCGAAAATTCACAAATATTTGGAGATTAAATGCTTGCTACTGAACAATCAATGATCAAAGAAAAAAATCAAAAAGAAATCAGAAAATACCTTGAGAGAAATGAAAATGGAACCAAAAATTGCAGGATGTGGCAAAAAATAGGTGGAAAGAAAGTGAGGGTGAAAGTCCCACAGTTGTGTCCGATTCTTTGTGACCCCATGGACTATATAGTCCATGGAATTCTCCAGGCCAGAATACTGGAGTGGTGGCTGTTCCCTTCTCCAGGGGATCTTCCCAACCCAGGGATTGAACTGAGGTCTCCTGCATTGCAGGTGGATTCTTTACCAGCTGAGCCACAAGGGAAGCCCTCTTATAAAACCATCTAACTTGACACCTAAATGAACTAGAAAAATAATAAATGAAACCCAAAGCTAGCAAAAAAAAAAAAAAGGAAATAACAAGGATCAAAGTGAAAATAAATTAGATAGAGATTAAAAGACAGTGTCAAAGATCACTGACAACAAGAGCTGGTTCTTTGAAAAGATAAGCAAAACTGAAGCCTTTTACTAGACTCATTAAGAAAAGGAAAAGAGAGCATTCAGATAAATAAAATCAGAAAAGAAAGAGGAGACGTTACAACCGATAACAGAAAAACAGAGGATCAAAGTAGACTACTGTAAATAATAATACACTAAAAATTTGGACACCCTAGATAAAATGGATAATAACACAAGACTTACGAGGACTGAATCATAAAGATATAAAATTTTAGCAGATTGATTACTAGTAAGGTGATTGGATCAATAATAAAAACCTCCCAACAAACACAGCCCAGGACCAGAAGATTTCACTGGTAAATTCCACCAAACATCTAAAGAAGTTATTACAAATTTTTGCAATCTCTTTCAAAAATAGAAAAGGGGCAAAGTTCCAAACTCATCATACAAAACAGGGATGCCATAAGAAAAACAGCTGAGATCCTAGATTTCAAATTATATTATCTAGATATAGTATGGAGATGTTGTTGTTCAGTCTCTAAATCATGTCCAACTGTTTGTGACTCCATGGACTACAGTATGCCATGCTTCCCTGTCCTTCACTATCTCCCTGAGTTTGCTCAGATTCATGTCCATTGAGTTGGTGATGCTGTCTATCCAGCTCATCCTCTGCTGCCTCCTTCTCCTTTTGCCTTCAATCTTTTCCAGCTTCAGGGTCTTTTTCAATGAGTTGGCTCTTTGCATCAGGCGGGCAAAGTATGGGAGCTTCAGCTTCAGTGTTAGTCCTTCCAATGAATATTCAGGACTGATTTCCTTTAGGAGACCTCCTTGCAGTCCAAGGGTCGGTCTCTCAAGAGTCTATTCCAGCACCACAGTTTGAAGGTATTGATTCTTCTGCACTCAGCCTTCTTTATTGTCCAACTCTCATATCATACATGACTACTGGAAAAACCACATTTTTGACTATACAGACTCTAGAAGTATTGCAGATTCAGTTCTAGACTACCACAATACATTCAATATTGCAATGAATCCTGGTTTCCAAGGGCATATACAAGTTATGTGTACACTATATATATTCTGTTATGTGCACAATAGCATTGTATCTAATAAACAATATAAATATTATAATTAAAAATACTTTATTGCTAAAAAATGCTAGCCATCACATGAGCCTTCAGTGAGTCACAATCTTTTTGCTGATGGAGGGTCTTGCCTCAATATTGGTGGATACTGGCTGATTATGGTGGTACATGGTGAAGACTGAGGTTGATTATTTTGTGAAAACAGTTATATTTGCTACATTGATTGGCCCTTCCTTTCACTCATAATTTCTCTGTAATGTATAATTCTGCATTTTGCCCACATTAGAATTTTTTTCAATATTGAGGTCATTCTTCTTAAAACTTGCTGTTTTATCAAATAAGTTTACGTAATGTTCTAACTCCTTTGTTGTCATTTAAACACTCTTCACAGTTTCTTCACCAGGAGTAGATTTCATCTCAAGAAACAACTTTATTTGCTTATTGATAAGAAGCAACTACTCATCCCTTCAAGTTTTATCATAAGATTTCAGCAATTCAGCCACATCTTCAGACAGCACTTCTAATTTTAATTCCTTTGCTACTTCCATCACACCTGTAGTTACTTCCTCCAATAAGGTCTTGAATCCCTCCAAGTCATCCAGGAGGGTTGGCATCAACTTCTCCTAACTCCTCTTACATTGATATCTTGATCTCTTTACACAAATCACAAATGTTTTTAATGCCATCTAAAATGTCAGTTTTTCGGAAAGATTTTCAA